>NW_026701082.1:0-38513 GCF_030435755.1 Ochotona princeps | reverse complement strand
GCGGGTTTCACATGCCACCAACTCCACATTCACAGGCAACTTCAGCGCCACAGCCGTTTTCAGATAGCCCTCAATGCAAAGGCTCTAGACGCAAATATTGGTGTGAGAGCTAATTCAATCAAGGAAACACTGCATGTTGGTGAAGGGCATATTGAAGAAGGATCAGCCGAGTGGTTCTTGTGGGAGAACAACTCCATTTGGCTCACTAACTTCACACACCATCAGGCTTCCAAGCAGCTCTCAAGGAAACTCAGTTTTCACACTCTATGCTTAGTGCCCTTTGAGAGCATTATCTAGGAATGAACCTGGTAGAGCATCCCACACAAACGAATGCTCCACATGCGGGTTTCACATGCCACCAACTCCACATTCACAGGCAACTTCAGCGCCACAGCCGTTTTCAGATAGCCCTCAATGCAAAGGCTCTAGACGCAAATATTGGTGTGAGAGCTAATTCAATCAAGGAAACACTGCATGTTGGTGAAGGGCATATTGAAGAAGGATCAGCCGAGTGGTTCTTGTGGGAGAACAACTCCATTTGGCTCACTAACTTCACACACCATCAGGCTTCCAAGCAGCTCTCAAGGAAACTCAGTTTTCACACTCTATGCTTAGTGCCCTTTGAGTGCATTATCTAGGAATGAACCTGGTAGAGCATCCCACACAAACGAATGCTCCACATGCGGGTTTCACATGCCACCAACTCCACATTCACAGGCAACTTCAGCGCCACAGCCGTTTTCAGATAGCCCTCAATGCAAAGGCTCTAGACGCAAATATTGGTGTGAGAGCTAATTCAATCAAGGAAACACTGCATGTTGGTGAAGGGCATATTGAAGAAGGATCAGCCGAGTGGTTCTTGTGGGAGAACAACTCCATTTGGCTCACTAACTTCACACACCATCAGGCTTCCAAGCAGCTCTCAAGGAAACTCAGTTTTCACACTCTATGCTTAGTGCCCTTTGAGAGCATTATCTAGGAATGAACCTGGTAGAGCATCCCACACAAACGAATGCTCCACATGCGGGTTTCACATGCCACCAACTCCACATTCACAGGCAACTTCAGCGCCACAGCCGTTTTCAGATAGCCCTCAATGCAAAGGCTCTAGACGCAAATATTGGTGTGAGAGCTAATTCAATCAAGGAAACACTGCATGTTGGTGAAGGGCATATTGAAGAAGGATCAGCCGAGTGGTTCTTGTGGGAGAACAACTCCATTTGGCTCACTAACTTCACACACCATCAGGCTTCCAAGCAGCTCTCAAGGAAACTCAGTTTTCACACTCTATGCTTAGTGCCCTTTGAGTGCATTATCTAGGAATGAACCTGGTAGAGCATCCCACACAAACGAATGCTCCACATGCGGGTTTCACATGCCACCAACTCCACATTCACAGGCAACTTCAGCGCCCCAGCCGTTTTCAGATAGCCCTCAATACAAAGGCTCTAGACGCAAATATTGGTGTGAGAGCTAATTCAATCAAGGAAACACTGCATGTTGGTGAAGGGCATATTGAAGAAGGATCAGCCGAGTGGTTCTTGTGGGAGAACAACTCCATTTGGCTCACTAACTTCACACACCATCAGGCTTCCAAGCAGCTCTCAAGGAAACTCAGTTTTCACACTCTATGCTTAGTGCCCTTTGAGTGCATTATCTAGGAATGAACCTGGTAGAGCATCCCACACAAACGAATGCTCCACATGCGGGTTTCACATGCCACCAACTCCACATTCACAGGCAACTTCAGCGCCACAGCCGTTTTCAGATAGCCCTCAATGCAAAGGCTCTAGACGCAAATATTGGTGTGAGAGCTAATTCAATCAAGGAAACACTGCATGTTGGTGAAGGGCATATTGAAGAAGGATCAGCCGAGTGGTTCTTGTGGGAGAACAACTCCATTTGGCTCACTAACTTCACACACCATCAGGCTTCCAAGCAGCTCTCAAGGAAACTCAGTTTTCACACTCTATGCTTAGTGCCCTTTGAGTGCATTATCTAGGAATGAACCTGGTAGAGCATCCCACACAAACGAATGCTCCACATGCGGGTTTCACATGCCACCAACTCCACATTCACAGGCAACTTCAGCGCCACAGCCGTTTTCAGATAGCCCTCAATGCAAAGGCTCTAGATGCAAATATTGGTGTGAGAGCTAATTCAATCAAGGAAACACTGCATGTTGGTAAAGGGCATATTGAAGAAGGATCAGCCGAGTGGTTCTTGTGGGAGAACAACTCCATTTGGCTCACTAACTTCACACACCATCAGGCTTCCAAGCAGCTCTCAAGGAAACTCAGTTTTCACACTCTATGTTTAGTGCCCTTTGAATGCATTATCTAGGAATGAACCTGGTAGAGCATTCCACACAAACGAATGTTCCACATGCGGGTTTCACATGCCACCAACTCCACATTCACAGGCAACTTCAGCGCCACAGCCGTTTTCAGATAGCCCTCAATGCAAAGGCTCTAGACGCAAATATTGGTGTGAGAGCTAATTCAATCAAGGAAACACTGCATGTTGGTGAAGGGCATATTGAAGAAGGATCAGCCGAGTGGTTCTTGTGGGAGAACAACTCCATTTGGCTCACTAACTTCACACACCATCAGGCTTCCAAGCAGCTCTCAAGGAAACTCAGTTTTCACACTCTATGCTTAGTGCCCTTTGAGAGCATTATCTAGGAATGAACCTGGTAGAGCATCCCACACAAACGAATGCTCCACATGCGGGTTTCACATGCCACCAACTCCACATTCACAGGCAACTTCAGCGCCACAGCCGTTTTCAGATAGCCCTCAACGCAAAGGCTCTAGACGCAAATTTTGGTGTGAGAGCTAATTCAATCAAGGAAACACTGCATGTTGGTGAAGGGCATATTGAAGAAGGATCAGCTGAGTGGTTCTTGTGGGAGAACAACTCCATTTGGCTCACTAACTTCACACACCATCAGGCTTCCAAGCAGCTCTCAAGGAAACTCAGTTTTCACACTCTATGCTTAGTGCCCTTTGAGTGCATTATCTAGGAATGAACCTGGTAGAGCATCCCACACAAACGAATGCTCCACATGCGGGTTTCACATGCCACCAACTCCACATTCACAGGCAACTTCAGCGCCACAGCCGTTTTCAGATAGCCCTCAATGCAAAGGCTCTAGACACAAATATTGGTGTGAGAGCTAATTCAATCAAGGAAACACTGCATGTTGGTGAAGGGCATATTGAAGAAGGATCAGCCGAGTGGTTCTTGTGGGAGAACAACTCCATTTGGCTCACTAACTTCACACACCATCAGGCTTCCAAGCAGCTCTCAAGGAAACTCAGTTTTCACACTCTATGCTTAGTGCCCTTTGAGAGCATTATCTAGGAATGAACCTGGTAGAGCATCCCACACAAACGAATGCTCCACATGCGGGTTTCACATGCCACCAACTCCACATTCACAGGCAACTTCAGCGCCACAGCCGTTTTCAGATAGCCCTCAATGCAAAGGCTCTAGACGCAAATATTGGTGTGAGAGCTAATTCAATCAAGGAAACACTGCATGTTGGTGAAGGGCATATTGAAGAAGGATCAGCCGAGTGGTTCTTGTGGGAGAACAACTCCATTTGGCTCACTAACTTCACACACCATCAGGCTTCCAAGCAGCTCTCAAGGAAACTCAGTTTTCACACTCTATGCTTAGTGCCCTTTGAGTGCATTATCTAGGAATGAACCTGGTAGAGCATCCCACACAAACGAATGCTCCACATGCGGGTTTCACATGCCACCAACTCCACATTCACAGGCAACTTCAGTGCCACAGCCGTTTTCAGATAGCCCTCAATGCAAAGGCTCTAGACGCAAATATTGGTGTGAGAGCTAATTCAATCAAGGAAACACTGCATGTTGGTGAAGGGCATATTGAAGAAGGATCAGCCGAGTGGTTCTTGTGGGAGAACAACTCCATTTGGCTCACTAACTTCACACACCATCAGGCTTCCAAGCAGCTCTCAAGGAAACTCAGTTTTCACACTCTATGCTTAGTGCCCTTTGAGTGCATTATCTAGGAATGAACCTGGTAGAGCATCCCACACAAACGAATGCTCCACATGCGGGTTTCACATGCCACCAACTCCACATTCACAGGCAACTTCAGCGCCACAGCCGTTTTCAGATAGCCCTCAATGCAAAGGCTCTAGACGCAAATATTGGTGTGAGAGCTAATTCAATCAAGGAAACACTGCATGTTGGTGAAGGGCATATTGAAGAAGGATCAGCCGAGTGGTTCTTGTGGGAGAACAACTCCATTTGGCTCACTAACTTCACACACCATCAGGCTTCCAAGCAGCTCTCAAGGAAACTCAGTTTTCACACTCTATGTTTAGTGCCCTTTGTATGGCTAGGACTGAAATGAACCTGGTAGAGCATCCCACACAAACGAATGCTCCACATGCGGGTTTCACATGCCACCAACTCCACATTCACAGGCAACTTCAGTGCCACAGCCGTTTTCAGATAGCCCTCAATGCAAAGGCTCTAGACGCAAATATTGGTGTGAGAGCTAATTCAATCAAGGAAACACTGCATGTTGGTGAAGGGCATATTGAAGAAGGATCAGCCGAGTGGTTCTTGTGGGAGAACAACTCCATTTGGCTCACTAACTTCACACACCATCAGGCTTCCAAGCAGCTCTCAAGGAAACTCAGTTTTCACACTCTATGCTTAGTGCCCTTTGAGTGCATTATCTAGGAATGAACCTGGTAGAGCATCCCACACAAACGAATGCTCCACATGCGGGTTTCACATGCCACCAACTCCACATTCACAGGCAACTTCAGCGCCACAGCCGTTTTCAGATAGCCCTCAATGCAAAGGCTCTAGACGCAAATATTGGTGTGAGAGCTAATTCAATCAAGGAAACACTGCATGTTGGTGAAGGGCATATTGAAGAAGGATCAGCCGAGTGGTTCTTGTGGGAGAAAAACTCCATTTGCCTCACTAACTTCACACACCATCAGGCTTCCAAGCAGCTCACTAACTTCACACACCATCAGGCTTCCAAGCAGCTCTCAAGGAAACTCAGTTTTCACACTCTATGCTTAGTGCCCTTTGAGTGCATTATCTAGGAATGAACCTGGTAGAGCATCCCACACAAACGAATGCTCCACATGCGGGTTTCACATGCCACCAACTCCACATTCACAGGCAACTTCAGCGCCACAGCCGTTTTCAGATAGCCCTCAATGCAAAGGCTCTAGACGCAAATATTGGTGTGAGAGCTAATTCAATCAAGGAAACACTGCATGTTGGTGAAGGGCATATTGAAGAAGGATCAGCCGAGTGGTTCTTGTGGGAGAACAACTCCATTTGGCTCACTAACTTCACACACCATCAGGCTTCCAAGCAGCTCTCAAGGAAACTCAGTTTTCACACTCTATGCTTAGTGCCCTTTGTATGGCTAGGACTGAAATGAACCTGGTAGAGCATCCCACACAAACGAATGCTCCACATGCGGGTTTCACATGCCACCAACTCCACATTCACAGGCAACTTCAGCGCCACAGCCGTTTTCAGATAGCCCTCAATGCAAAGGCTCTAGACGCAAATATTGGTGTGAGAGCTAATTCAATCAAGGAAACACTGCATGTTGGTGAAGGGCATATTGAAGAAGGATCAGCCGAGTGGTTCTTGTGGGAGAACAACTCCATTTGGCTCACTAACTTCACACACCATCAGGCTTCCAAGCAGCTCTCAAGGAAACTCAGTTTTCACACTCTGTGCTTAGTGCCCTTTGAGTGCATTATCTAGGAATGAACCTGGTAGAGCATCCCACACAAACGAATGCTCCACATGCGGGTTTCACATGCCACCAACTCCACATTCACAGGCAACTTCAGCGCCACAGCCGTTTTCAGATAGCCCTCAATGCAAAGGCTCTAGACGCAAATATTGGTGTGAGAGCTAATTCAATCAAGGAAACACTGCATGTTGGTGAAGGGCATATTGAAGAAGGATCAGCCGAGTGGTTCTTGTGGGAGAACAACTCCATTTGGCTCACTAACTTCACACACCATCAGGCTTCCAAGCAGCTCTCAAGGAAACTCAGTTTTCACACTCTATGCTTAGTGCCTTTTGAGTGCATTATCTAGGAATGAACCTGGTAGAGCATCCCACACAAACGAATGCTCCACATGCGGGTTTCACATGCCACCAACTCCACATTCACAGGCAACTTCAGCGCCACAGCCGTTTTCAGATAGCCCTCAATGCAAAGGCTCTAGACGCAAATATTGGTGTGAGAGCTAATTCAATCAAGGAAACACTGCATGTTGGTGAAGGGCATATTGAAGAAGGATCAGCCAAGTGGTTCTTGTGGGAGAACAACTCCATTTGGCTCACTAACTTCACACACCATCAGGCTTCCAAGCAGCTCTCAAGGAAACTCAGTTTTCACACTCTATGCTTAGTGCCCTTTGAGTGCATTATCTAGGAATGAACCTGGTAGAGCATCCCACACAAACGAATGTTCCACATGCGGGTTTCACATGCCACCAACTCCACATTCACAGGCAACTTCAGCGCCACAGCCGTTTTCAGATAGCCCTCATTGCAAAGGCTCTAGACACAAATATTGGTATGAGAGCTAATTCAATCAAGGAAACACTGCATGTTGGTGAAGGGCATATTGAAGAAGGATCAGCCGAGTGGTTCTTGTGGGAGAACAACTCCATTTGGCTCACTAACTTCACACACCATCAGGCTTCCAAGCAGTTCTCAAGGAAACTCAGTTTTCACACTCTATGCTTAGTGCCATTTGAGTGCATTAGCTAGGAATGAACCTGGTAGAGCATCCCACACAAACGAATGCTCCACATGCGGGTTTCACATGCCACCAACTCCACATTCACAGGCAACTTCAGCGCCACAGCCGTTTTCAGATAGCCCTCAATGCAAAGGCTCTAGACGCAAATATCGGTGTGAGAGCTAATTCAATCAAGGAAACACTGCATGTTGGTGAAGGGCATATTGAAGAAGGATCAGCCGAGTGGTTCTTGTGGGAGAACAACTCCATTTGGCTCACTAACTTCACACACCGTCAGGCTTCCAAGCAGCTCTCAAGGAAACTCAGTTTTCACACTCTATGCTTAGTGCCCTTTGTATGGCTAGGACTGAAATGAACCTGGTAGAGCATCCCACACAAACGAATGCTCCACATGCGGGTTTCACATGCCACCAACTCCACATTCACAGGCAACTTCAGCGCCACAGCCGTTTTCAGATAGCCCTCAATGCAAAGGCTCTAGACGCAAATATTGGTGTGAGAGCTAATTCAATCAAGGAAACACTGCATGTTGGTGAAGGGCATATTGAAGAAGGATCAGCCGAGTGGTTCTTGTGGGAGAACAACTCCATTTGGCTCACTAACTTCACACACCATCAGGCTTCCAAGCAGCTCTCAAGGAAACTCAGTTTTCACACTCTATGCTTAGTGCCCTTTGAGAGCATTATCTAGGAATGAACCTGGTAGAGCATCCCACACAAACGAATGCTCCACATGCGGGTTTCACATGCCACCAACTCCACATTCACAGGCAACTTCAGCGCCACAGCCGTTTTCAGATAGCCCTCAATGCAAAGGCTCTAGACGCAAATATTGGTGTGAGAGCTAATTCAATCAAGGAAACACTGCATGTTGGTGAAGGGCATATTGAAGAAGGATCAGCCGAGTGGTTCTTGTGGGAGAACAACTCCATTTGGCTCACTAACTTCACACACCATCAGGCTTCCAAGCAGCTCTCAAGGAAACTCAGTTTTCACACTCTATGCTTAGTGCCCTTTGAGAGCATTATCTAGGAATGAACCTGGTAGAGCATCCCACACAAACGAATGCTCCACATGCGGGTTTCACATGCCACCAACTCCACATTCACTAGCAACTTCAGCGCCACAGCCGTTTTCAGATAGCCCTCAATGCAAAGGCTCTAGACGCAAATATTGGTGTGAGAGCTAATTCAATCAAGGAAACACTGCATGTTGGTGAAGGGCATATTGAAGAAGGATCAGCCGAGTGGTTCTTGTGGGAGAACAACTCCATTTGGCTCACTAACTTCACACACCATCAGGCTTCCAAGCAGCTCTCAAGGAAACTCAGTTTTCACACTCTATGCTTAGTGCCCTTTGAGAGCATTATCTAGGATTGAACCTGGTAGAGCATCCCACACAAACGAATGCTCCACATGCGGGTTTCACATGCCACCAACTCCACATTCACAGGCAACTTCAGCGCCACAGCCGTTTTCAGATAGCCCTCAATGCAAAGGCTCTAGACGCAAATATTGGTGTGAGAGCTAATTCAATCAAGGAAACACTGCATGTTGGTGAAGGGCATATTGAAGAAGGATCACCCGAGTGGTTCTTGTGGGAGAACAACTCCATTTGGCTCACTAACTTCACACACCATCAGGCTTCCAAGCAGCTCTCAAGGAAACTCAGTTTTCACACTCTATGCTTAGTGCCCTTTGAGAGCATTATCTAGGAATGAACCTGGTAGAGCATCCCACACAAACGAATGCTCCACATGCGGGTTTCACATGCCACCAACTCCACATTCACAGGCAACTTCAGCGCCACAGCCGTTTTCAGATAGCCCTCAATGCAAAGGCTCTAGACGCAAATATTGGTGTGAGAGCTAATTCAATCAAGGAAACACTGCATGTTGGTGAAGGGCATATTGAAGAAGGATCAGCCGAGTGGTTCTTGTGGGAGAACAACTCCATTTGGCTCACTAACTTCACACACCATCAGGCTTCCAAGCAGCTCTCAAGGAAACTCAGTTTTCACACTCTATGCTTAGTGCCCTTTGAGTGCATTATCTAAGAATGAACCTGGTAGAGCATCCCACACAAACGAATGTTCCACATGCGGGTTTCACATGCCACCAACTCCACATTCACAGGCAACTTCAGCGCCACAGCCGTTTTCAGATAGCCCTCAATGCAAAGGCTCTAGATGCAAATATTGGTGTGAGAGCTAATTCAATCAAGGAAACACTGCATGTTGGTGAAGGGCATATTGAAGAAGGATCAGCCGAGTGGTTCTTGTGGGAGAACAACTCCATTTGGCTCACTAACTTCACACACCATCAGGCTTCCAAGCAGCTCTCAAGGAAACTCAGTTTTCACACTCTATGCTTAGTGCCCTTTGAGAGCATTATCTAGGAATGAACCTGGTAGAGCATCCCACACAAACGAATGCTCCACATGCGGGTTTCACATGCCACCAACTCCACATTCACAGGCAACTTCAGCGCCACAGCCATTTTCAGATAGCCCTCAATGCAAAGGCTCTAGACGCAAATATCGGTGTGAGAGCTAATTCAATCAAGGAAACACTGCATGTTGGTGAAGGGCATATTGAAGAAGGATCAGCTGAGTGGTTCTTGTGGGAGAACAACTCCATTTGGCTCACTAACTTCACACACCATCAGGCTTCCAAGCAGCTCTCAAGGAAACTCAGTTTTCACACTCTATGCTTAGTGCCCTTTGAGTGCATTATCTAAGAATGAACCTGGTAGAGCATCCCACACAAACGAATGTTCCACATGCGGGTTTCACATGCCACCAACTCCACATTCACAGGCAACTTCAGCGCCACAGCCGTTTTCAGATAGCCCTCAATGCAAAGGCTCTAGACACAAATATTGGTGTGAGAGCTAATTCAATCAAGGAAACACTGCATGTTGGTGAAGGGCATATTGAAGAAGGATCAGCCGAGTGGTTCTTGTGGGAGAACAACTCCATTTGGCTCACTAACTTCACACACCATCAGGCTTCCAAGCAGCTCTCAAGGAAACTCAGTTTTCACACTCTATGCTTAGTGCCCTATGAGAGCATTATCTAGGAATGAACCTGGTAGAGCATCCCACACAAACGAATGCTCCACATGCGGGTTTCACATGCCACCAACTCCACATTCACAGGCAACTTCAGCGCCACAGCCGTTTTCAGATAGCCCTCAATGCAAAGGCTCTAGACGCAAATATTGGTGTGAGAGCTAATTCAATCAAGGAAACACTGCATGTTGGTGAAGGGCATATTGAAGAAGGATCAGCCGAGTGGTTCTTGTGGGAGAACAACTCCATTTGGCTCACTAACTTCACACACCATCAGGCTTCCAAGCAGCTCTCAAGGAAACTCAGTTTTCACACTCTATGCTTAGTGCCCTTTGAGAGCATTATCTAGGAATGAACCTGGTAGAGCATCCCACACAAACGAATGCTCCACATGCGGGTTTCACATGCCACCAACTCCACATTCACAGGCAACTTCAGCGCCACAGCCGTTTTCAGATAGTCCTCAATGCAAAGGCTCTAGACGCAAATATTGGTGTGAGAGCTAATTCAATCAAGGAAACACTGCATGTTGGTGAAGGGCATATTGAAGAAGGATCAGCCGAGTGGTTCTTGTGGGAGAACAACTCCATTTGGCTCACTAACTTCACACACCATCAGGCTTCCAAGCAGCTCTCAAGGAAACTCAGTTTTCACACTCTATGCTTAGTGCCCTTTGAGTGCATTATCTAGGAATGAACCTGGTAGAGCATCCCACACAAACGAATGCTCCACATGCGGGTTTCACATGCCACCAACTCCACATTCACAGGCAACTTCAGCGCCACAGCCGTTTTCAGATAGCCCTCAATGCAAAGGCTCTAGACGCAAATATTGGTGTGAGAGCTAATTCAATCAAGGAAACACTGCATGTTGGTGAAGGGCATATTGAAGAAGGATCAGCCGAGTGGTTCTTGTGGGAGAACAACTCCATTTGGCTCACTAACTTCACACACCATCAGGCTTCCAAGCAGCTCTCAAGGAAACTCAGTTTTCACACTCTATGCTTGGTGCCCTTTGAGTGCATTATCTAGGAATGAACCTGGTAGAGCATCCCACACAAACGAATGCTCCACATGCGGGTTTCACATGCCACCAACTCCACATTCACAGGCAACTTCAGCGCCACAGCCGTTTTCAGATAGCCCTCAATGCAAAGGCTCTAGACGCAAATATTGGTGTGAGAGCTAATTCAATCAAGGAAACACTGCATGTTGGTGAAGGGCATATTGAAGAAGGATCAGCCGAGTGGTTCTTGTGGGAGAACAACTCCATTTGGCTCACTAACTTCACACACCATCAGGCTTCCAAGCAGCTCTCAAGGAAACTCAGTTTTCACACTCTATGCTTAGTGCCCTTTGAGTGCATTAGCTAGGAATGAACCTGGTAGAGCATCCCACACAAACGAATGCTCCACATGCGGGTTTCACATGCCACCAACTCCACATTCACAGGCAACTTCAGCGCCACAGCTGTTTTCAGATAGCCCTCAATGCAAAGGCTCTAGACGCAAATATCGGTGTGAGAGCTAATTCAATCAAGGAAACACTGCATGTTGGTGAAGGGCATATTGAAGAAGGATCAGCCGAGTGGTTCTTGTGGGAGAACAACTCCATTTGGCTCACTAACTTCCCACACCATCAGGCTTCCAAGCAGCTCTCAAGGAAACTCAGTTTTCACACTCTATGCTTAGTGCCCTTTGAGTGCATTATCTAGGAATGAACCTGGTAGAGCATCCCACACAAACGAATGTTCCACATGCGGGTTTCACATGCCACCAACTCCACATTCACAGGCAACTTCAGCGCCACAGCCGTTTTCAGATAGCCCTCAATGCAAAGGCTCTAGACGCAAATATTGGTGTGAGAGCTAATTCAATCAAGGAAACACTGCATGTTGGTGAAGGGCATATTGAAGAAGGATCAGCCGAGTGGTTCTTGTGGGAGAACAACTCCATTTGGCTCACTAACTTCACACACCATCAGGCTTCCAAGCAGCTCTCAAGGAAACTCAGTTTTCACACTCTATGCTTAGTGCCCTTTGTATGGCTAGGACTGAAATGAACCTGGTAGAGCATCCCACACAAACGAATGCTCCACATGCGGGTTTCACATGCCACCAACTCCACATTCACAGGCAACTTCAGCGCCACAGCCGTTTTCAGATAGCCCTCAATGCAAAGGCTCTAGACGCAAATATTGGTGTGAGAGCTAATTCAATCAAGGAAACACTGCATGTTGGTGAAGGGCATATTGAAGAAGGATCAGCCGAGTGGTTCTTGTGGGAGAACAACTCCATTTGGCTCACTAACTTCACACACCATCAGGCTTCCAAGCAGCTCTCAAGGAAACTCAGTTTTCACACTCTATGCTTAGTGCCCTTTGTATGGCTATGACTGAAATGAACCTGGTAGAGCATCCCACACAAACGAATGCTCCACATGCGGGTTTCACATGCCACCAACTCCACATTCACAGGCAACTTCAGCGCCACAGCCGTTTTCAGATAGCCCTCAATGCAAAGGCTCTAGACGCAAATATTGGTGTGAGAGCTAATTCAATCAAGGAAACACTGCATGTTGGTGAAGGGCATATTGAAGAAGGATCAGCCGAGTGGTTCTTGTGGGAGAACAACTCCATTTGGCTCACTAACTTCACACACCATCAGGCTTCCAAGCAGCTCTCAAGGAAACTCAGTTTTCACACTCTATGCTTAGTGCCCTTTGAGTGCATTATCTAGGAATGAACCTGGTAGAGCATCCCACACAAACGAATGCTCCACATGCGGGTTTCACATGCCACCAACTCCACATTCACAGGCAACTTCAGCGCCACAGCCGTTTTCAGATAGCCCTCAATGCAAAGGCTCTAGACGCAAATATTGGTGTGAGAGCTAATTCAATCAAGGAAACACTGCATGTTGGTGAAGGGCATATTGAAGAAGGATCACCCGAGTGGTTCTTGTGGGAGAACAACTCCATTTGGCTCACTAACTTCACACACCATCAGGCTTCCAAGCAGCTCTCAAGGAAACTCAGTTTTCACACTCTATGCTTAGTGCCCTTTGAGAGCATTATCTAGGAATGAACCTGGTAGAGCATCCCACACAAACGAATGCTCCACATTCGGGTTTCACATGCCACCAACTCCACATTCACAGGCAACTTCAGCGCCACAGCCGTTTTCAGATAGCCCTCAATGCAAAGGCTCTAGACGCAAATATTGGTGTGAGAGCTAATTCAATCAAGGAAACACTGCATGTTGGTGAAGGGCATATTGAAGAAGGATCAGCCGAGTGGTTCTTGTGGGAGAACAACTCCATTTGGCTCACTAACTTCACACACCATCAGGCTTCCAAGCAGCTCTCAAGGAAACTCAGTTTTCACACTCTATGCTTAGTGCCCTTTGAGTGCATTAGCTAGGAATGAACCTGGTAGAGCATCCCACACAAACGAATGCTCCACATGCGGGTTTCACATGCCACCAACTCCACATTCACAGGCAACTTCAGCGCCACAGCTGTTTTCAGATAGCCCTCAATGCAAAGGCTCTAGACGCAAATATCGGTGTGAGAGCTAATTCAATCAAGGAAACACTGCATGTTGGTGAAGGGCATATTGAAGAAGGATCAGCCGAGTGGTTCTTGTGGGAGAACAACTCCATTTGGCTCACTAACTTCACACACCATCAGGCTTCCAAGCAGCTCTCAAGGAAACTCAGTTTTCACACTCTATGCTTAGTGCCCTTTGAGTGCATTATCTAGGAATGAACCTGGTAGAGCATCCCACACAAACGAATGTTCCACATGCGGGTTTCACATGCCACCAACTCCACATTCACAGGCAACTTCAGCGCCACAGCCGTTTTCAGATAGCCCTCAATGCAAAGGCTCTAGACGCAAATATTGGTGTGAGAGCTAATTCAATCAAGGAAACACTGCATGTTGGTGAAGGGCATATTGAAGAAGGATCAGCCGAGTGGTTCTTGTGGGAGAACAACTCCATTTGGCTCACTAACTTCACACACCATCAGGCTTCCAAGCAGCTCTCAAGGAAACTCAGTTTTCACACTCTATGCTTAGTGCCCTTTGTATGGCTAGGACTGAAATGAACCTGGTAGAGCATCCCACACAAACGAATGCTCCACATGCGGGTTTCACATGCCACCAACTCCACATTCACAGGCAACTTCAGCGCCACAGCCGTTTTCAGATAGCCCTCAATGCAAAGGCTCTAGACGCAAATATTGGTGTGAGAGCTAATTCAATCAAGGAAACACTGCATGTTGGTGAAGGGCATATTGAAGAAGGATCAGCCGAGTGGTTCTTGTGGGAGAACAACTCCATTTGGCTCACTAACTTCACACACCATCAGGCTTCCAAGCAGCTCTCAAGGAAACTCAGTTTTCACACTCTATGCTTAGTGCCCTTTGTATGGCTATGACTGAAATGAACCTGGTAGAGCATCCCACACAAACGAATGCTCCACATGCGGGTTTCACATGCCACCAACTCCACATTCACAGGCAACTTCAGCGCCACAGCCGTTTTCAGATAGCCCTCAATGCAAAGGCTCTAGACGCAAATATTGGTGTGAGAGCTAATTCAATCAAGGAAACACTGCATGTTGGTGAAGGGCATATTGAAGAAGGATCAGCCGAGTGGTTCTTGTGGGAGAACAACTCCATTTGGCTCACTAACTTCACACACCATCAGGCTTCCAAGCAGCTCTCAAGGAAACTCAGTTTTCACACTCTATGCTTAGTGCCCTTTGAGTGCATTATCTAGGAATGAACCTGGTAGAGCATCCCACACAAACGAATGCTCCACATGCGGGTTTCACATGCCACCAACTCCACATTCACAGGCAACTTCAGCGCCACAGCCGTTTTCAGATAGCCCTCAATGCAAAGGCTCTAGACGCAAATATTGGTGTGAGAGCTAATTCAATCAAGGAAACACTGCATGTTGGTGAAGGGCATATTGAAGAAGGATCACCCGAGTGGTTCTTGTGGGAGAACAACTCCATTTGGCTCACTAACTTCACACACCATCAGGCTTCCAAGCAGCTCTCAAGGAAACTCAGTTTTCACACTCTATGCTTAGTGCCCTTTGAGAGCATTATCTAGGAATGAACCTGGTAGAGCATCCCACACAAACGAATGCTCCACATTCGGGTTTCACATGCCACCAACTCCACATTCACAGGCAACTTCAGCGCCACAGCCGTTTTCAGATAGCCCTCAATGCAAAGGCTCTAGACGCAAATATTGGTGTGAGAGCTAATTCAATCAAGGAAACACTGCATGTTGGTGAAGGGCATATTGAAGAAGGATCAGCCGAGTGGTTCTTGTGGGAGAACAACTCCATTTGGCTCACTAACTTCACACACCATCAGGCTTCCAAGCAGCTCTCAAGGAAACTCAGTTTTCACACTCTATGCTTAGTGCCCTTTGAGTGCATTATCTAGGAATGAACCTGGTAGAGCATCCCACACAAACGAATGCTCCACATGCGGGTTTCACATGCCACCAACTCCACATTCACAGGCAACTTCAGCGCCACAGCTGTTTTCAGATAGCCCTCAATGCAAAGGCTCTAGACGCAAATATCGGTGTGAGAGCTAATTCAATCAAGGAAACACTGCATGTTGGTGAAGGGCATATTGAAGAAGGATCAGCCGAGTGGTTCTTGTGGGAGAACAACTCCATTTGGCTCACTAACTTCACACACCATCAGGCTTCCAAGCAGCTCTCAAGGAAACTCAGTTTTCACACTCTATGCTTAGTGCCCTTTGTATGGCTAGGACTGAAATGAACCTGGTAGAGCATCCCACACAAACGAATGCTCCACATGCGGGTTTCACATGCCACCAACTCCACATTCACAGGCAACTTCAGCGCCACAGCCGTTTTCAGATAGCCCTCAATGCAAAGGCTCTAGACGCAAATATTGGTGTGAGAGCTAATTCAATCAAGGAAACACTGCATGTTGGTGAAGGGCATATTGAAGAAGGATCAGCCGAGTGGTTCTTGTGGGAGAACAACTCCATTTGGCTCACTAACTTCACACACCATCAGGCTTCCAAGCAGCTCTCAAGGAAACTCAGTTTTCACACTCTATGCTTAGTGCCCTTTGAGTGCATTATCTAGGAATGAACCTGGTAGAGCATCCCACACAAACGAATGCTCCACATGCGGGTTTCACATGCCACCAACTCCACATTCACAGGCAACTTCAGCGCCACAGCCGTTTTCAGATAGCCCTCAATGCAAAGGCTCTAGACGCAAATATTGGTGTGAGAGCTAATTCAATCAAGGAAACACTGCATGTTGGTGAAGGGCATATTGAAGAAGGATCAGCCGAGTGGTTCTTGTGGGAGAACAACTCCATTTGGCTCACTAACTTCACACACCATCAGGCTTCCAAGCAGCTCTCAAGGAAACTCAGTTTTCACACTCTATGCTTAGTGCCCTTTGAGAGCATTATCTAGGAATGAACCTGGTAGAGCATCCCACACAAACGAATGCTCCACATGCGGGTTTCACATGCCACCAACTCCACATTCACAGGCAACTTCAGCGCCACAGCCGTTTTTAGATAGCCCTCAATGCAAAGGCTCTAGACGCAAATATTGGTGTGAGAGCTAATTCAATCAAGGAAACACTGCATGTTGGTGAAGGGCATATTGAAGAAGGATCAGCCAAGTGGTTCTTGTGGGAGAACAACTCCATTTGGCTCACTAACTTCACACACCATCAGGCTTCCAAGCAGCTCTCAAGGAAACTCAGATTTCACACTCTATGCTTAGTGCCCTTTGAGTGCATTATCTAGGAATGAACCTGGTAGAGCATCCCACACAAACGAATGCTCCACATGCGGGTTTCACATGCCACCAACTCCACATTCACAGGCAACTTCAGCGCCACAGCCGTTTTCAGATAGCCCTCAATGCAAAGGCTCTAGACGCAAATATTGGTGTGAGAGCTAATTCAATCAAGGAAACACTGCATGTTGGTGAAGGGCATATTGAAGAAGGATCAGCCGAGTGGTTCTTGTGGGAGAACAACTCCATTTGGCTCACTAACTTCACACACCATCAGGCTTCCAAGCAGCTCTCAAGGAAACTCAGTTTTCACACTCTATGCTTAGTGCCCTTTGAGTGCTTTAGCTAGGAATGAACCTGGTAGAGCATCCCACACAAACGAATGCTCCACATGCGGGTTTCACATGCCACCAACTCCACATTCACAGGCAACTTCAGCGCCACAGCTGTTTTCAGATAGCCCTCAATGCAAAGGCTCTAGACGCAAATATTGGTGTGAGAGCTAATTCAATCAAGGAAACACTGCATGTTGGTGAAGGGCATATTGAAGAAGGATCAGCCGAGTGGTTCTTGTGGGAGAACAACTCCATTTGGCTCACTAACTTCACACACCATCAGGCTTCCAAACAGCTCTCAAGGAAACTCAGTTTTCACACTCTATGCTTAGTGCCCTTTGAGTGCATTATCTAGGAATGAACCTGGTAGAGCATCCCACACAAACGAATGCTCCACATGCGGGTTTCACATGCCACCAACTCCACATTCACAGGCAACTTCAGCGCCACAGCCGTTTTCAGATAGCCCTCAATGCAAAGGCTCTAGACGCAAATATTGGTGTGAGAGCTAATTCAATCAAGGAAACACTGCATGTTGGTGAAGGGCATATTGAAGAAGGATCAGCCGAGTGGTTCTTGTGGGAGAACAACTCCATTTGGCTCACTAACTTCACACACCATCAGGCTTCCAAGCAGCTCTCAAGGAAACTCAGTTTTCACACTCTATGCTTAGTGCCCTTTGAGTGCATTAGCTAGGAATGAACCTGGTAGAGCATCCCACACAAACGAATGCTCCACATGCGGGTTTCACATGCCACCAACTCCACATTCACAGGCAACTTCAGCGCCACAGCCGTTTTCAGATAGCCCTCAATGCAAAGGCTCTAGACGCAAATATTGGTGTGAGAGCTAATTCAATCAAGGAAACACTGCATGTTGGTGAAGGGCATATTGAAGAAGGATCAGCCGAGTGGTTCTTGTGGGAGAACAACTCCATTTGGCTCACTAACTTCACACACCATCAGGCTTCCAAGCAGCTCTCAAGGAAACTCAGTTTTCACACTCTATGCTTAGTGCCCTTTGTATGGCTAGGACTGAAATGAACCTGGTAGAGCATCCCACACAAACGAATGCTCCACATGCGGGTTTCACATGCCACCAACTCCACATTCACAGGCAACTTCAGCGCCACAGCCGTTTTCAGATAGCCCTCAATGCAAAGGCTCTAGACGCAAATATTGGTGTGAGAGCTAATTCAATCAAGGAAACACTGCATGTTCGTGAAGGGCATATTGAAGAAGGATCAGCCGAGTGGTTCTTGTGGGAGAACAACTCCATTTGGCTCACTAACTTCACACACCATCAGGCTTCCAAGCAGCTCTCAAGGAAACTCAGTTTTCACACTCTATGCTTAGTGCCCTTTGTATGGCTATGACTGAAATGAACCTGGTAGAGCATCCCACACAAACGAATGCTCCACATGCGGGTTTCACATGCCACCAACTCCACATTCACAGGCAACTTCAGCGCCACAGCCGTTTTCAGATAGCCCTCAATGCAAAGGCTCTAGACGCAAATATTGGTGTGAGAGCTAATTCAATCAAGGAAACACTGCATGTTGGTGAAGGGCATATTGAAGAAGGATCAGCCGAGTGGTTCTTGTGGGAGAACAACTCCATTTGGCTCACTAACTTCACACACCATCAGGCTTCCAAGCAGCTCTCAAGGAAACTCAGTTTTCACACTCTATGCTTAGTGCCCTTTGAGTGCATTATCTAGGAATGAACCTGGTAGAGCATCCCACACAAACGAATGCTCCACATGCGGGTTTCACTTGCCACCAACTCCACATTCACAGGCAACTTCAGCGCCACAGCCGTTTTCAGATAGCCCTCAATGCAAAGGCTCTAGACGCAAATATTGGTGTGAGAGCTAATTCAATCAAGGAAACACTGCATGTTGGTGAAGGGCATATTGAAGAAGGATCAGCCGAGTGGTTCTTGTGGGAGAACAACTCCATTTGGCTCACTAACTTCACACACCATCAGGCTTCCAAGCAGCTCTCAAGGAAACTCAGTTTTCACACTCTATGCTTAGTGCCCTTTGAATGCATTATCTAGGAATGAACCTGGTAGAGCATCCCACACAAACGAATGCTCCACATGCGGGTTTCACATGCCACCAACTCCACATTCACAGGCAACTTCAGCGCCACAGCCGTTTTCAGATAGCCCTCAATGCAAAGGCTCTAGACGCAAATATTGGTGTGAGAGCTAATTCAATCAAGGAAACACTGCATGTTGGTGAAGGGCATATTGAAGAAGGATCAGCCGAGTGGTTCTTGTGGGAGAACAACTCCATTTGGCTCACTAACTTCACACACCATCAGGCTTCCAAGCAGCTCTCAAGGAAACTCAGTTTTCACACTCTATGCTTAGTGCCCTTTGAGAGCATTATCTAGGAATGAACCTGGTAGAGCATCCCACACAAACGAATGCTCCACATGCGGGTTTCACATGCCACCAACTCCACATTCACAGGCAACTTCAGCGCCACAGCCGTTTTCAGATAGCCCTCAATGCAAAGGCTCTAGACGCAAATATTGGTGTGAGAGCTAATTCAATCAAGGAAACACTGCATGTTGGTGAAGGGCATATTGAAGAAGGATCAGCCGAGTGGTTCTTGTGGGAGAACAACTCCATTTGGCTCACTAACTTCACACACCATCAGGCTTCCAAGCAGCTCTCAAGGAAACTCAGTTTTCACACTCTATGCTTAGTGCCCTTTGAGTGCATTATCTAGGAATGAACCTGGTAGAGCATCCCACACAAATGAATGTTCCACATGCGGGTTTCACATGCCACCAACTCCACATTCACAGGCAACTTCAGCGCCACAGCCGTTTTCAGATAGCCCTCAATGCAAAGGCTCTAGACGCAAATATTGGTGTGAGAGCTAATTCAATCAAGGAAACACTGCATGTTGGTGAAGGGCATATTGAAGAAGGATCAGCCGAGTGGTTCTTGTGGGAGAACAACTCCATTTGGCTCACTAACTTCACACACCATCAGGCTTCCAAGCAGCTCTCAAGGAAACTCAGTTTTCACACTCTATGCTTAGTGCCCTTTGAATGCATTATCTAGGAAAGAACCTGGTAGAGCATCCCACACAAACGAATGCTCCACATGCGGGTTTCACATGCCACCAACTCCACATTCACAGGCAACTTCAGCGCCACAGCCGTTTTCAGATAGCCCTCAATGCAAAGGCTCTAGACGCAAATATTGGTGTGAGAGCTAATTCAATCAAGGAAACACTGCATGTTGGTGAAGGGCATATTGAAGAAGGATCAGCCGAGTGGTTCTTGTGGGAGAACAACTCCATTTGGCTCACTAACTTCACACACCATCAGGCTTCCAAGCAGCTCTCAAGGAAACTCAGTTTTCACACTCTATGCTTAGTGCCCTTTGAGTGCATTATCTAGGAATGAACCTGGTAGAGCATCCCACACAAACGAATGCTCCACATGCGGGTTTCACATGCCACCAACTCCACATTCACAGGCAACTTCAGCGCCACAGCCGTTTTCAGATAGCCCTCAATGCAAAGGCTCTAGACGCAAATATTGGTGTGAGAGCTAATTCAATCAAGGAAACACTGCATGTTGGTGAAGGGCATATTGAAGAAGGATCAGCCGAGTGGTTCTTGTGGGAGAACAACTCCATTTGGCTCACTAACTTCACACACCATCAGGCTTCCAAGCAGCTCTCAAGGAAACTCAGTTTTCACACTCTATGCTTAGTGCCCTTTGAATGCATTATCTAGGAATGAACCTGGTAGAGCATCCCACACAAACGAATGCTCCACATGCGGGTTTCACATGCCACCAACTCCACATTCACAGGCAACTTCAGCGCCACAGCCGTTTTCAGATAGCCCTCAATGCAAAGGCTCTAGACGCAAATATTGGTGTGAGAGCTAATTCAATCAAGGAAACACTGCATGTTGGTGAAGGGCATATTGAAGAAGGATCAGCCGAGTGGTTCTTGTGGGAGAACAACTCCATTTGGCTCACTAACTTCACACACCATCAGGCTTCCAAGCAGCTCTCAAGGAAACTCAGTTTTCACACTCTATGCTTAGTGCCCTTTGAGTGCATTATCTAGGAATGAACCTGGTAGAGCATCCCACACAAACGAATGCTCCACATGCGGGTTTCACATGCCACCAACTCCACATTCACAGGCAACTTCAGCGCCACAGCCGTTTTCAGATAGCCCTCAAAGCAAAGGCTCTAGACGCAAATATTGGTGTGAGAGCTAATTCAATCAAGGAAACACTGCATGTTGGTGAAGGGCATATTGAAGAAGGATCAGCCGAGTGGTTCTTGTGGGAGAACAACTCCATTTGGCTCACTAACTTCACACACCATCAGGCTTCCAAGCAGCTCTCAAGGAAACTCAGTTTTTACACTCTATGCTTAGTGCCCTTTGAGTGCATTATCTAGGAATGAACCTGGTAGAGCATCCCACACAAACGAATGCTCCACATGCGGGTTTCACATGCCACCAACTCCACATTCACAGGCAACTTCAGCGCCACAGCCGTTTTCAGATAGCCCTCAACGCAAAGGCTCTAGACGCAAATATTGGTGTGAGAGCTAATTCAATCAAGGAAACAGTGCATGTTGGTGAAGGGCATATTGAAGAAGGATCAGCCGAGTGGTTCTTGTGGGAGAACAACTCCATTTGGCTCACTAACTTCACACACCATCAGGCTTCCAAGCAGCTCTCAAGGAAACTCAGTTTTCACACTCTATGTTTAGTGCCCTTTGTATGGCTAGGACTGAAATGAACCTGGTAGAGCATCCCACACAAACGAATGCTCCACATGCGGGTTTCACATGCCACCAACTCCACATTCACAGGCAACTTCAGCGCCACAGCCGTTTTCAGATAGCCCTCAATGCAAAGGCTCTAGACGCAAATATTGGTGTGAGAGCTAATTCAATCAAGGAAACACTGCATGTTGGTGAAGGGCATATTGAAGAAGGATCAGCCGAGTGGTTCTTGTGGGAGAACAACTCCATTTGGCTCACTAACTTCACACACCATCAGGCTTCCAAGCAGCTCTCAAGGAAACTCAGTTTTCACACTCTATGCTTAGTGCCCTTTGAGTGCATTATCTAGGAATGAACCTGGTAGAGCATCCCACACAAACGAATGCTCCACATGCGGGTTTCACATGCCACCAACTCCACATTCACAGGCAACTTCAGCGCCACAGCCGTTTTCAGATAGCCCTCAATGCAAAGGCTCTAGACGCAAATATTGGTGTGAGAGCTAATTCAATCAAGGAAACACTGCATGTTCGTGAAGGGCATATTGAAGAAGGATCAGCCGAGTGGTTCTTGTGGGAGAACAACTCCATTTGGCTCACTAACTTCACACACCATCAGGCTTCCAAGCAGCTCTCAAGGAAACTCAGTTTTCACACTCTATGCTTAGTGCCCTTTGAGTGCATTATCTAGGAATGAACCTGGTAGAGCATCCCACACAAACGAATGCTCCACATGCGGGTTTCACATGCCACCAACTCCACATTCACAGGCAACTTCAGCGCCACAGCCGTTTTCAGATAGCCCTCAATGCAAAGGCTCTAGACGCAAATATTGGTGTGAGAGCTAATTCAATCAAGGAAACACTGCATGTTGGTGAAGGGCATATCGAAGAAGGATCAGCCGAGTGGTTCTTGTGGGAGAACAACTCCATTTGGCTCACTAACTTCACACACCATCAGGCTTCCAAGCAGCTCTCAAGGAAACTCAGTTTTCACACTCTATGCTTAGTGCCCTTTGAGTGCATTATCTAGGAATGAACCTGGTAGAGCATCCCACACAAACGAATGCTCCACATGCGGGTTTCACATGCCACCAACTCCACATTCACAGGCAACTTCAGCGCCACAGCCGTTTTCAGATAGCCCTCAATGCAAAGGCTCTAGACGCAAATATTGGTGTGAGAGCTAATTCAATCAAGGAAACACTGCATGTTGGTGAAGGGCATATTGAAGAAGGATCAGCCGAGTGGTTCTTGTGGGAGAACAACTCCATTTGGCTCACTAACTTCACACACCATCAGGCTTCCAAGCAGCTCTCAAGGAAACTCAGTTTTCACACTCTATGTTTAGTGCCCTTTGTATGGCTAGGACTGAAATGAACCTGGTAGAGCATCCCACACAAACGAATGCTCCACATGCGGGTTTCACATGCCACCAACTCCACATTCACAGGCAACTTCAGCGCCACAGCCGTTTTCAGATAGCCCTCAATGCAAAGGCTCTAGACGCAAATATTGGTGTGAGAGCTAATTCAATCAAGGAAACACTGCATGTTGGTGAAGGGCATATTGAAGAAGGATCAGCCGAGTGGTTCTTGTGGGAGAACAACTCCATTTGGCTCACTAACTTCACACACCATCAGGCTTCCAAGCAGCTCTCAAGGAAACTCAGTTTTCACACTCTATGCTTAGTGCCCTTTGAGTGCATTATCTTGGAATGAACCTGGTAGAGCATCCCACACAAACGAATGCTCCACATGCGGGTTTCACATGCCACCAACTCCACATTCACAGGCAACTTCAGCGCCACAGCCGTTTTCAGATAGCCCTCAATGCAAAGGCTCTAGACGCAAATATTGGTGTGAGAGCTAATTCAATCAAGGAAACACTGCATGTTGGTGAAGGGCATATTGAAGAAGGATCAGCCAAGTGGTTCTTGTGGGAGAACAACTCCATTTGGCTCACTAACTTCACACACCATCAGGCTTCCAAGCAGCTCTCAAGGAAACTCAGTTTTCACACTCTATGCTTAGTGCCCTTTGAGTGCATTATCTAGGAATGAACCTGGTAGAGCATCCCACACAAACGAATGCTCCACATGCGGGTTTCACATGCCACCAACTCCACATTCACAGGCAACTTCAGCGCCACAGCCGTTTTCAGATAGCCCTCAATGCAAAGGCTCTAGACGCAAATATTGGTGTGAGAGCTAATTCAATCAAGGAAACACTGCATGTTGGTGAAGGGCATATTGAAGAAGGATCAGCCGAGTGGTTCTTGTGGGAGAACAACTCCATTTGGCTCACTAACTTCACACACCATCAGGCTTCCAAGCAGCTCTCAAGGAAACTCAGTTTTCACACTCTATGCTTAGTGCCCTTTGAGTGCATTATCTAGGAATGAACCTGGTAGAGCATCCCACACAAACGAATGCTCCACATGCGGGTTTCACATGCCACCAACTCCACATTCACAGGCAACTTCAGCGCCACAGCCGTTTTCAGATAGCCCTCAATGCAAAGGCTCTAGACGCAAATATTGGTGTGAGAGCTAATTCAATCAAGGAAACACTGCATGTTGGTGAAGGGCATATTGAAGAAGGATCAGCCGAGTGGTTCTTGTGGGAGAACAACTCCATTTGGCTCACTAACTTCACACACCATCAGGCTTCCAAGCAGCTCTCAAGGAAACTCAGTTTTCACACTCTATGCTTAGTGCCCTTTGAGTGCATTATCTAGGAATGAACCTGGTAGAGCATCCCACACAAACGAATGCTCCACATGCGGGTTTCACATGCCACCAACTCCACATTCACAGGCAACTTCAGCGCCACAGCCGTTTTCAGATAGCCCTCAATGCAAAGGCTCTAGACGCAAATATTGGTGTGAGAGCTAATTCAATCAAGGAAACACTGCATGTTCGTGAAGGGCATATTGAAGAAGGATCAGCCGAGTGGTTCTTGTGGGAGAACAACTCCATTTGGCTCACTAACTTCACACACCATCAGGCTTCCAAGCAGCTCTCAAGGAAACTCAGTTTTCACACTCTATGCTTAGTGCCCTTTGAGTGCATTATCTAGGAATGAACCTGGTAGAGCATCCCACACAAACGAATGCTCCACATGCGGGTTTCACATGCCACCAACTCCACATTCACAGGCTAGGCAACTTCAGCGCCACAGCCGTTTTCAGATAGCCCTCAATGCAAAGGCTCTAGACGCAAATATTGGTGTGAGAGCTAATTCAATCAAGGAAACACTGCATGTTGGTGAAGGGCATATTGAAGAAGGATCAGCCGAGTGGTTCTTGTGGAGAACAACTCCATTTGGCTCACTAACTTCACACACCATCAGGCTTCCAAGCAGCTCTCAAGGAAACTCAATTTTCACACTCTATGCTTAGTGCCCTTGGAGTGCATTATCTAGGAATGAACCTGGTAGAGCATCCCACACAAACGAATGCTCCACATGCGGGTTTCACATGCCACCAACTCCACATTCACAGGCAACTTCAGCGCCACAGCCGTTTTCAGATAGCCCTCAATGCAAAGGCTCTAGACGCAAATATTGGTGTGAGAGCTAATTCAATCAAGGAAACACTGCATGTTGGTGAAGGGCATATTGAAGAAGGATCAGCCGAGTGGTTCTTGTGGGAGAACAACTCCATTTGGCTCACTAACTTCACACACCATCAGGCTTCCAAGCAGCTCTCAAGGAAACTCAGTTTTCACACTCTATGTTTAGTGCCCTTTGTATGGCTAGGACTGAAATGAACCTGGTAGAGCATCCCACACAAACGAATGCTCCACATGCGGGTTTCACATGCCACCAACTCCACATTCACAGGCAACTTCAGCGCCACAGCCGTTTTCAGATAGCCCTCAATGCAAAGGCTCTAGACGCAAATATTGGTGTGAGAGCTAATTCAATCAAGGAAACACTGCATGTTGGTGAAGGGCATATTGAAGAAGGATCAGCCAAGTGGTTCTTGTGGGAGAACAACTCCATTTGGCTCACTAACTTCACACACCATCAGGCTTCCAAGCAGCTCTCAAGGAAACTCAGTTTTCACACTCTATGCTTAGTGCCCTTTGAGTGCATTATCTAGGAATGAACCTGGTAGAGCATCCCACACAAACGAATGCTCCACATGCGGGTTTCACATGCCACCAACTCCACATTCACAGGCAACTTCAGCGCCACAGCCGTTTTCAGATAGCCCTCAATGCAAAGGCTCTAGACGCAAATATTGGTGTGAGAGCTAATTCAATCAAGGAAACACTGCATGTTGGTGAAGGGCATATTGAAGAAGGATCAGCCGAGTGGTTCTTGTGGGAGAACAACTCCATTTGGCTCACTAACTTCACACACCATCAGGCTTCCAAGCAGCTCTCAAGGAAACTCAATTTTCACACTCTATGCTTAGTGCCCTTGGAGTGCATTATCTAGGAATGAACCTGGTAGAGCATCCCACACAAACGAATGCTCCACATGCGGGTTTCACATGCCACCAACTCCACATTCACAGGCAACTTCAGCGCCACAGCCGTTTTCAGATAGCCCTCAATGCAAAGGCTCTAGACGCAAATATTGGTGTGAGAGCTAATTCAATCAAGGAAACACTGCATGTTGGTGAAGGGCATATTGAAGAAGGATCAGCCAAGTGGTTCTTGTGGGAGAACAACTCCATTTGGCTCACTAACTTCACACACCATCAGGCTTCCAAGCAGCTCTCAAGGAAACTCAGTTTTCACACTCTATGCTTAGTGCCCTTTGAGTGCATTATCTAGGAATGAACCTGGTAGAGCATCCCACACAAACGAATGCTCCACATGCGGGTTTCACATGCCACCAACTCCACATTCACAGGCAACTTCAGCGCCACAGCCGTTTTCAGATAGCCCTCAATGCAAAGGCTCTAGACGCAAATATTGGTGTGAGAGCTAATTCAATCAAGGAAACACTGCATGTTGGTGAAGGGCATATTGAAGAAGGATCAGCCGAGTGGTTCTTGTGGGAGAACAACTCCATTTGGCTCACTAACTTCACACACCATCAGGCTTCCAAGCAGCTCTCAAGGAAACTCAGTTTTCACACTCTATGCTTAGTGCCCTTTGAGTGCATTATCTAGGAATGAACCTGGTAGAGCATCCCACACAAACGAATGCTCCACATGCGGGTTTCACATGCCACCAACTCCACATTCACAGGCAACTTCAGCGCCACAGCCGTTTTCAGATAGCCCTCAATGCAAAGGCTCTAGACGCAAATATTGGTGTGAGAGCTAATTCAATCAAGGAAACACTGCATGTTGGTGAAGGGCATATTGAAGAAGGATCAGCCGAGTGGTTCTTGTGGGAGAACAACTCCATTTGGCTCACTAACTTCACACACCATCAGGCTTCCAAGCAGCTCTCAAGGAAACTCAGTTTTCACACTCTATGTTTAGTGCCCTTTGTATGGCTAGGACTGAAATGAACCTGGTAGAGCATCCCACACAAACGAATGCTCCACATGCGGGGTTTCACATGCCACCAACTCCACATTCACAGGCAACTTCAGCGCCACAGCCGTTTTCAGATAGCCCTCAATGCAAAGGCTCTAGACGCAAATATTGGTGTGAGAGCTAATTCAATCAAGGAAACACTGCATGTTGGTGAAGGGCATATTGAAGAAGGATCAGCCAAGTGGTTCTTGTGGGAGAACAACTCCATTTGGCTCACTAACTTCACACACCATCAGGCTTCCAAGCAGCTCTCAAGGAAACTCAGTTTTCACACTCTATGCTTAGTGCCCTTTGAGTGCATTATCTAGGAATGAACCTGGTAGAGCATCCCACACAAACGAATGCTCCACATGCGGGTTTCACATGCCACCAACTCCACATTCACAGGCAACTTCAGCGCCACAGCCGTTTTCAGATAGCCCTCAATGCAAAGGCTCTAGACGCAAATATTGGTGTGAGAGCTAATTCAATCAAGGAAACACTGCATGTTGGTGAAGGGCATATTGAAGAAGGATCAGCCGAGTGGTTCTTGTGGGAGAACAACTCCATTTGGCTCACTAACTTCACACACCATCAGGCTTCCAAGCAGCTCTCAAGGAAACTCAGTTTTCACACTCTATGCTTAGTGCCCTTTGAGTGCATTATCTAGGAATGAACCTGGTAGAGCATCCCACACAAACGAATGCTCCACATGCGGGTTTCACATGCCACCAACTCCACATTCACAGGCAACTTCAGCGCCACAGCCGTTTTCAGATAGCCCTCAATGCAAAGGCTCTAGACGCAAATATTGGTGTGAGAGCTAATTCAATCAAGGAAACACTGCATGTTGGTGAAGGGCATATTGAAGAAGGATCAGCCGAGTGGTTCTTGTGGGAGAACAACTCCATTTGGCTCACTAACTTCACACACCATCAGGCTTCCAAGCAGCTCTCAAGGAAACTCAATTTTCACACTCTATGCTTAGTGCCCTTTGAGTGCATTATCTAGGAATGAACCTGGTAGAGCATCCCACACAAACGAATGCTCCACATGCGGGTTTCACATGCCACCAACTCCACATTCACAGGCAACTTCAGCGCCACAGCCGTTTTCAGATAGCCCTCAATGCAAAGGCTCTAGACGCAAATATTGGTGTGAGAGCTAATTCAATCAAGGAAACACTGCATGTTGGTGAAGGGCATATTGAAGAAGGATCAGCCGAGTGGTTCTTGTGGGAGAACAACTCCATTTGGCTCACTAACTTCACACACCATCAGGCTTCCAAGCAGCTCTCAAGGAAACTCAGTTTTCACACTCTATGCTTAGTGCCCTTTGTATGGCTAGGACTGAAATGAACCTGGTAGAGCATCCCACACAAACGAATGCTCCACATGCGGGTTTCACATGCCACCAACTCCACATTCACAGGCAACTTCAGCGCCACAGCCGTTTCAGATAGCCCTCAATGCAAAGGCTCTAGACGCAAATATTGGTGTGAGAGCTAATTCAATCAAGGAAACACTGCATGTTGGTGAAGGGCATATTGAAGAAGGATCAGCCGAGTGGTTCTTGTGGGAGAACAACTCCATTTGGCTCACTAACTTCACACACCATCAGGCTTCCAAGCAGCTCTCAAGGAAACTCAGTTTTCACACTCTATGCTTAGTGCCCTTTGTATGGCTAGGACTGAAATGAACCTGGTAGAGCATCCCACACAAACGAATGCTCCACATGCGGGTTTCACATGCCACCAACTCCACATTCACAGGCAACTTCAGCGCCACAGCCGTTTTCAGATAGCCCTCAATGCAAAGGCTCTAGACGCAAATATTGGTGTGAGAGCTAATTCAATCAAGGAAACACTGCATGTTGGTGAAGGGCATATTGAAGAAGGATCAGCCGAGTGGTTCTTGTGGGAGAACAACTCCATTTGGCTCACTAACTTCACACACCATCAGGCTTCCAAGCAGCTCTCAAGGAAACTCAGTTTCACACTCTATGCTTAGTGCCCTTTGAGTGCATTATCTAGGAATGAACCTGGTAGAGCATCCCACACAAACGAATGCTCCACATGCGGGTTTCACATGCCACCAACTCCACATTCACAGGCAACTTCAGCGCCACAGCCGTTTTCAGATAGCCCTCAATGCAAAGGCTCTAGACGCAAATATTGGTGTGAGAGCTAATTCAATCAAGGAAACACTGCATGTTGGTGAAGGGCATATTGAAGAAGGATCAGCCGAGTGGTTCTTGTGGGAGAACAACTCCATTTGGCTCACTAACTTCACACACCATCAGGCTTCCAAGCAGCTCTCAAGGAAACTCAGTTTTCACACTCTATGCTTAGTGCCCTTTGAGTGCATTATCTAGGAATGAACCTGGTAGAGCATCCCACACAAACGAATGCTCCACATGCGGGTTTCACATGCCACCAACTCCACATTCACAGGCAACTTCAGCGCCACAGCCATTTTCAGATAGCCCTCAATGCAAAGGCTCTAGACGCAAATATTGGTGTGAGAGCTAATTCAATCAAGGAAACACTGCATGTTGGTGAAGGGCATATTGAAGAAGGATCAGCCGAGTGGTTCTTGTGGGAGAACAACTCCATTTGGCTCACTAACTTCACACACCATCAGGCTTCCAAGCAGCTCTCAAGGAAACTCAATTTTCACACTCTATGCTTAGTGCCCTTTGAGTGCATTATCTAGGAATGAACCTGGTAGAGCATCCCACACAAACGAATGCTCCACATGCGGGTTTCACATGCCACCAACTCCACATTCACAGGCAACTCAGCGCCACAGCCGTTTTCAGATAGCCCTCAATGCAAAGGCTCTAGACGCAAATATTGGTGTGAGAGCTAATTCAATCAAGGAAACACTGCATGTTGGTGAAGGGCATATTGAAGAAGGATCAGCCGAGTGGTTCTTGTGGGAGAACAACTCCATTTGGCTCACTAACTTCACACACCATCAGGCTTCCAAGCAGCTCTCAAGGAAACTCAGTTTTCACACTCTATGCTTAGTGCCCTTTGTATGGCTAGGACTGAAATGAACCTGGTAGAGCATCCCACACAAACGAATGCTCCACATGCGGGTTTCACATGCCACCAACTCCACATTCACAGGCAACTTCAGCGCCACAGCCGTTTTCAGATAGCCCTCAATGCAAAGGCTCTAGACGCAAATATTGGTGTGAGAGCTAATTCAATCAAGGAAACACTGCATGTTGGTGAAGGGCATATTGAAGAAGGATCAGCCGAGTGGTTCTTGTGGGAGAACAACTCCATTTGGCTCACTAACTTCACACACCATCAGGCTACCAAGCAGCTCTCAAGGAAACTCAGTTTTCACACTCTATGCTTAGTGCCCTTTGAGTGCATTATCTAGGAATGAACCTGGTAGAGCATCCCACACAAACGAATGCTCCACATGCGGGTTTCACATGCCACCAACTCCACATTCACAGGCAACTTCAGCGCCACAGCCGTTTTCAGATAGCCCTCAATGCAAAGGCTCTAGACGCAAATATTGGTGTGAGAGCTAATTCAATCAAGGAAACACTGCATGTTGGTGAAGGGCATATTGAAGAAGGATCAGCCGAGTGGTTCTTGTGGGAGAACAACTCCATTTGGCTCACTAACTTCACACACCATCAGGCTTCCAAGCAGCTCTCAAGGAAACTCAGTTTTCACACTCTATGCTTAGTGCCCTTTGTATGGCTAGGACTGAAATGAACCTGGTAGAGCATCCCACACAAACGAATTCTCCACATGCGGGTTTCACATGCCACCAACTCCACATTCACAGGCAACTTCAGCGCCACAGCCGTTTTCAGATAGCCCTCAATGCAAAGGCTCTAGACGCAAATATTGGTGTGAGAGCTAATTCAATCAAGGAAACACTGCATGTTGGTGAAGGGCATATTGAAGAAGGATCAGCCGAGTGGTTCTTGTGGGAGAACAACTCCATTTGGCTCACTAACTTCACACACCATCAGGCTTCCCAGCAGCTCTCAAGGAAACTCAGTTTTCACACTCTATGCTTAGTGCCCTTTGTATGGCTAGGACTGAAATGAACCTGGTAGAGCATCCCACACAAACGAATGCTCCACATGCGGGTTTCACATGCCACCAACTCCACATTCACAGGCAACTTCAGCGCCACAGCCGTTTTCAGATAGCCCTCAATGCAAAGGCTCTAGACGCAAATATTGGTGTGAGAGCTAATTCAATCAAGGAAACACTGCATGTTGGTGAAGGGCATATTGAAGAAGGATCAGCCGAGTGGTTCTTGTGGGAGAACAACTCCATTTGGCTCACTAACTTCACACACCATCAGGCTTCCAAGCAGCTCTCAAGGAAACTCAGTTTTCACACTCTATGCTTAGTGCCCTTTGAGTGCATTATCTAGGAATGAACCTGGTAGAGCATCCCACACAAACGAATGCTCCACATGCGGGTTTCACATGCCACCAACTCCACATTCACAGGCAACTTCAGCGCCACAGCCGTTTTCAGATAGCCCTCAATGCAAAGGCTCTAGACGCAAATATTGGTGTGAGAGCTAATTCAATCAAGGAAACACTGCATGTTGGTGAAGGGCATATTGAAGAAGGATCAGCCGAGTGGTTCTTGTGGGAGAACAACTCCATTTGGCTCACTAACTTCACACACCATCAGGCTTCCAAGCAGCTCTCAAGGAAACTCAGTTTTCACACTCTATGCTTAGTGCCCTTTGAGTGCATTATCTAGGAATGAACCTGGTAGAGCATCCCACACAAACGAATGCTCCACATGCGGGTTTCACATGCCACCAACTCCACATTCACAGGCAACTTCAGCGCCACAGCCGTTTTCAGATAGCCCTCAATGCAAAGGCTCTAGACGCAAATATTGGTGTGAGAGCTAATTCAATCAAGGAAACACTGCATGTTGGTGAAGGGCATATTGAAGAAGGATCAGCCGAGTGGTTCTTGTGGGAGAACAACTCCATTTGGCTCACTAACTTCACACACCATCAGGCTTCCAAGCAGCTCTCAAGGAAACTCAGTTTTCACACTCTATGCTTAGTGCCCTTTGAGTGCATTATCTAGGAATGAACCTGGTAGAGCATCCCACACAAACGAATGCTCCACATGCGGGTTTCACATGCCACCAACTCCACATTCACAGGCAACTTCAGCGCCACAGCCGTTTTCAGATAGCCCTCAATGCAAAGGCTCTAGACGCAAATATTGGTGTGAGAGCTAATTCAATCAAGGAAACACTGCATGTTGGTGAAGGGCATATTGAAGAAGGATCAGCCGAGTGGTTCTTGTGGAGAACAACTCCATTTGGCTCACTAACTTCACACACCATCAGGCTTCCAAGCAGCTCTCAAGGAAACTCAGTTTTCACACTCTATGCTTAGTGCCCTTTGAGTGCATTATCTAGGAATGAACCTGGTAGAGCATCCCACACAAACGAATGCTCCACATGCGGGTTTCACATGCCACCAACTCCACATTCACAGGCAACTTCAGCGCCACAGCCGTTTTCAGATAGCCCTCAATGCAAAGGCTCTAGACGCAAATATTGGTGTGAGAGCTAATTCAATCAAGGAAACACTGCATGTTGGTGAAGGGCATATTGAAGAAGGATCAGCCGAGTGGTTCTTGTGGGAGAACAACTCCATTTGGCTCACTAACTTCACACACCATCAGGCTTCCAAGCAGCTCTCAAGGAAACTCAGTTTTCACACTCTATGCTTAGTGCCCTTTGTATGGCTAGGACTGAAATGAACCTGGTAGAGCATCCCACACAAACGAATGCTCCACATGCGGGTTTCACATGCCACCAACTCCACATTCACAGGCAACTTCAGCGCCACAGCCGTTTTCAGATAGCCCTCAATGCAAAGGCTCTAGACGCAAATATTGGTGTGAGAGCTAATTCAATCAAGGAAACACTGCATGTTGGTGAAGGGCATATTGAAGAAGGATCAGCCGAGTGGTTCTTGTGGGAGAACAACTCCATTTGGCTCACTAACTTCACACACCATCAGGCTTCCAAGCAGCTCTCAAGGAAACTCAGTTTTCACACTCTATGCTTAGTGCCCTTTGAGTGCATTATCTAGGGGAAATGAACCTGGTAGAGCATCCCACACAAACGAATGCTCCACATGCGGGTTTCACATGCCACCAACTCCACATTCACAGGCAACTTCAGCGCCACAGCCGTTTTCAGATAGCCCTCAATGCAAAGGCTCTAGACGCAAATATTGGTGTGAGAGCTAATTCAATCAAGGAAACACTGCATGTTGGTGAAGGGCATATTGAAGAAGGATCAGCCGAGTGGTTCTTGTGGGAGAACAACTCCATTTGGCTCACTAACTTCACACACCATCAGGCTTCCAAGCAGCTCTCAAGGAAACTCAGTTTTCACACTCTATGCTTAGTGCCCTTTGTATGGCTAGGACTGAAATGAACCTGGTAGAGCATCCCACACAAACGAATTCTCCACATGCGGGTTTCACATGCCACCAACTCCACATTCACAGGCAACTTCAGCGCCACAGCCGTTTTCAGATAGCCCTCAATGCAAAGGCTCTAGACGCAAATATTGGTGTGAGAGCTAATTCAATCAAGGAAACACTGCATGTTGGTGAAGGGCATATTGAAGAAGGATCAGCCGAGTGGTTCTTGTGGGAGAACAACTCCATTTGGCTCACTAACTTCACACACCATCAGGCTTCCCAGCAGCTCTCAAGGAAACTCAGTTTTCACACTCTATGCTTAGTGCCCTTTGTATGGCTAGGACTGAAATGAACCTGGTAGAGCATCCCACACAAACGAATGCTCCACATGCGGGTTTCACATGCCACCAACTCCACATTCACAGGCAACTTCAGCGCCACAGCCGTTTTCAGATAGCCCTCAATGCAAAGGCTCTAGACGCAAATATTGGTGTGAGAGCTAATTCAATCAAGGAAACACTGCATGTTGGTGAAGGGCATATTGAAGAAGGATCAGCCGAGTGGTTCTTGTGGGAGAACAACTCCATTTGGCTCACTAACTTCACACACCATCAGGCTTCCAAGCAGCTCTCAAGGAAACTCAGTTTTCACACTCTATGCTTAGTGCCCTTTGTATGGCTAGGACTGAAATGAACCTGGTAGAGCATCCCACACAAACGAATGCTCCACATGCGGGTTTCACATGCCACCAACTCCACATTCACAGGCAACTTCAGCGCCACAGCCGTTTTCAGATAGCCCTCAATGCAAAGGCTCTAGACGCAAATATTGGTGTGAGAGCTAATTCAATCAAGGAAACACTGCATGTTGGTGAAGGGCATATTGAAGAAGGATCAGCCGAGTGGTTCTTGTGGAGAACAACTCCATTTGGCTCACTAACTTCACACACCATCAGGCTTCCAAGCAGCTCTCAAGGAAACTCAGTTTTCACACTCTATGCTTAGTGCCCTTTGAGTGCATTATCTAGGAATGAACCTGGTAGAGCATCCCACACAAACGAATGCTCCACATGCGGGTTTCACATGCCACCAACTCCACATTCACAGGCAACTTCAGCGCCACAGCCGTTTTCAGATAGCCCTCAATGCAAAGGCTCTAGACGCAAATATTGGTGTGAGAGCTAATTCAATCAAGGAAACACTGCATGTTGGTGAAGGGCATATTGAAGAAGGATCAGCCGAGTGGTTCTTGTGGGAGAACAACTCCATTTGGCTCACTAACTTCACACACCATCAGGCTTCCAAGCAGCTCTCAAGGAAACTCAGTTTTCACACTCTATGCTTAGTGCCCTTTGAGTGCATTATCTAGGAATGAACCTGGTAGAGCATCCCACACAAACGAATGCTCCACATGCGGGTTTCACATGCCACCAACTCCACATTCACAGGCAACTTCAGCGCCACAGCCGTTTTCAGATAGCCCTCAATGCAAAGGCTCTAGACGCAAATATTGGTGTGAGAGCTAATTCAATCAAGGAAACACTGCATGTTGGTGAAGGGCATATTGAAGAAGGATCAGCCGAGTGGTTCTTGTGGGAGAACAACTCCATTTGGCTCACTAACTTCACACACCATCAGGCTTCCAAGCAGCTCTCAAGGAAACTCAATTTTCACACTCTATGCTTAGTGCCCTTTGAGTGCATTATCTAGGAATGAACCTGGTAGAGCATCCCACACAAACGAATGCTCCACATGCGGGTTTCACATGCCACCAACTCCACATTCACAGGCAACTTCAGCGCCACAGCCGTTTTCAGATAGCCCTCAATGCAAAGGCTCTAGACGCAAATATTGGTGTGAGAGCTAATTCAATCAAGGAAACACTGCATGTTGGTGAAGGGCATATTGAAGAAGGATCAGCCGAGTGGTTCTTGTGGGAGAACAACTCCATTTGGCTCACTAACTTCACACACCATCAGGCTTCCAAGCAGCTCTCAAGGAAACTCAGTTTTCACACTCTATGCTTAGTGCCCTTTGTATGGCTAGGACTGAAATGAACCTGGTAGAGCATCCCACACAAACGAATGCTCCACATGCGGGTTTCACATGCCACCAACTCCACATTCACAGGCAACTTCAGCGCCACAGCCGTTTTCAGATAGCCCTCAATGCAAAGGCTCTAGACGCAAATATTGGTGTGAGAGCTAATTCAATCAAGGAAACACTGCATGTTGGTGAAGGGCATATTGAAGAAGGATCAGCCGAGTGGTTCTTGTGGGAGAACAACTCCATTTGGCTCACTAACTTCACACACCATCAGGCTTCCAAGCAGCTCTCAAGGAAACTCAGTTTTCACACTCTATGCTTAGTGCCCTTTGAGTGCATTATCTAGGAATGAACCTGGTAGAGCATCCCACACAAACGAATGCTCCACATGCGGGTTTCACATGCCACCAACTCCACATTCACAGGCAACTTCAGCGCCACAGCCGTTTTCAGATAGCCCTCAATGCAAAGGCTCTAGACGCAAATATTGGTGTGAGAGCTAATTCAATCAAGGAAACACTGCATGTTGGTGAAGGGCATATTGAAGAAGGATCAGCCGAGTGGTTCTTGTGGGAGAACAACTCCATTTGGCTCACTAACTTCACACACCATCAGGCTTCCAAGCAGCTCTCAAGGAAACTCAGTTTTCACACTCTATGCTTAGTGCCCTTTGTATGGCTAGGACTGAAATGAACCTGGTAGAGCATCCCACACAAACGAATTCTCCACATGCGGGTTTCACATGCCACCAACTCCACATTCACAGGCAACTTCAGCGCCACAGCCGTTTTCAGATAGCCCTCAATGCAAAGGCTCTAGACGCAAATATTGGTGTGAGAGCTAATTCAATCAAGGAAACACTGCATGTTGGTGAAGGGCATATTGAAGAAGGATCAGCCGAGTGGTTCTTGTGGGAGAACAACTCCATTTGGCTCACTAACTTCACACACCATCAGGCTTCCCAGCAGCTCTCAAGGAAACTCAGTTTTCACACTCTATGCTTAGTGCCCTTTGTATGGCTAGGACTGAAATGAACCTGGTAGAGCATCCCACACAAACGAATGCTCTACATGCGGGTTTCACATGCCACCAACTCCACATTCACAGGCAACTTCAGCGCCACAGCGTTTTCAGATAGCCCTCAATGCAAAAGGCTCTAGACGCAAATATTGGTGTGAGAGCTAATTCAATCAAGGAAACACTGCATGTTGGTGAAGGGCATATTGAAGAAGGATCAGCCGAGTGGTTCTTGTGGGAGAACAACTCCATTTGGCTCACTAACTTCACACACCATCAGGCTTCCAAGCAGCTCTCAAGGAAACTCAGTTTTCACACTCTATGCTTAGTGCCCTTTGAGTGCATTATCTAGGAATGAACCTGGTAGAGCATCCCACACAAACGAATGCTCCACATGCGGGTTTCACATGCCACCAACTCCACATTCACAGGCAACTTCAGCGCCACAGCCGTTTTCAGATAGCCCTCAATGCAAAGGCTCTAGACGCAAATATTGGTGTGAGAGCTAATTCAATCAAGGAAACACTGCATGTTGGTGAAGGGCATATTGAAGAAGGATCAGCCGAGTGGTTCTTGTGGGAGAACAACTCCATTTGGCTCACTAACTTCACACACCATCAGGCTTCCAAGCAGCTCTCAAGGAAACTCAGTTTTCACACTCTATGCTTAGTGCCCTTTGTATGGCTAGGACTGAAATGAACCTGGTAGAGCATCCCACACAAACGAATGCTCCACATGCGGGTTTCACATGCCACCAACTCCACATTCACAGGCAACTTCAGCGCCACAGCCGTTTTCAGATAGCCCTCAATGCAAAGGCTCTAGACGCAAATATTGGTGTGAGAGCTAATTCAATCAAGGAAACACTGCATGTTGGTGAAGGGCATATTGAAGAAGGATCAGCCGAGTGGTTCTTGTGGGAGAACAACTCCATTTGGCTCACTAACTTCACACACCATCAGGCTTCCAAGCAGCTCTCAAGGAAACTCAGTTTTCACACTCTATGCTTAGTGCCCTTTGAGTGCATTATCTAGGAATGAACCTGGTAGAGCATCCCACACAAACGAATGCTCCACATGCGGGTTTCACATGCCACCAACTCCACATTCACAGGCAACTTCAGCGCCACAGCCGTTTTCAGATAGCCCTCAATGCAAAGGCTCTAGACGCAAATATTGGTGTGAGAGCTAATTCAATCAAGGAAACACTGCATGTTGGTGAAGGGCATATTGAAGAAGGATCAGCCGAGTGGTTCTTGTGGGAGAACAACTCATTTGGCTCACTAACTTCACACACCATCAGGCTTCCAAGCAGCTCTCAAGGAAACTCAGTTTTCACACTCTATGCTTAGTGCCCTTTGAGTGCATTATCTAGGAATGAACCTGGTAGAGCATCCCACACAAACGAATGCTCCACATGCGGGTTTCACATGCCACCAACTCCACATTCACAGGCAACTTCAGCGCCACAGCCGTTTCAGATAGCCCTCAATGCAAAGGCTCTAGACGCAAATATTGGTGTGAGAGCTAATTCAATCAAGGAAACACTGCATGTTGGTGAAGGGCATATTGAAGAAGGATCAGCCGAGTGGTTCTTGTGGGAGAACAACTCCATTTGGCTCACTAACTTCACACACCATCAGGCTTCCAAGCAGCTCTCAAGGAAACTCAATTTTCACACTCTATGCTTAGTGCCCTTTGA
>NW_026701081.1:0-36447 GCF_030435755.1 Ochotona princeps | reverse complement strand
TATTTGCGTCTAGAGCCTTTGCATTGAGGGCTATCTGAAAACGGCTGTGGCGCTGAAGTTGCCTGTGAATGTGGAGTTGGTGGCATGTGAAACCCGCATGTGGAGCATTCGTTTGTGTGGGATGCTCACCAAGCTTTATTTCAGTCCTAGGCACTCAAAGGGCACTAAGCATAGAGTGTGAAAACTGAGTTTCCTTGAGAGCTGCTTGGAAGCCTGATGGTGTGTGAAGTTAGTGAGCCAAATGGAGTTGTTCTCCCACAAGAACCACTCGGCTGATCCTTCTTCACTATGCCCTTCACCAACATGCAGTGTTTCCTTGATTGAATTAGCTCTCACACCAATATTTGCGTCTAGAGCCTTTGCATTGAGGGCTATCTGAAAACGGCTGTGGCGCTGAAGTTGCCTGTGAATGTGGAGTTGGTGGCATGTGAAACCCGCATGTGGAGCATTCGTTTGTGTGGGATGCTCTACCAGGTTCATTCCTAGATAATGCACTCAAAGGGCACTAAGCATAGAGTGTGAAATCTGAGTTTCCTTGCGAATTGCTGGGAAGCCTGATGGTGTGTGAGGTTATTGAGCCAAATGGAGTTGTTCTCCCACAAGAACCACTCGGCTGATCCTTCTTCAATATGCCCTTCACCAACATGCAGTGTTTCCTTGATTGAATTAGCTCTCACACCAATATTTGCGTCTAGAGCTTTGCATTGAGGGCTATCTGAAAACGGCTGTGGCGCTGAAGTTGCCTGTGAATGTGGAGTTGGTGGCATGTGAAACCCGCATGTGGAGCATTGGTTTGTGTGGGATGCTCCACCAGGTTCATTCCTAGATAATGCACTCAAAGGGCACTAAGCATAGAGTGTGAAAACTGAGTTTCCTTGAGAGCTGCTTTGAAGCCTGATGGTGTGTGAAGTTAGTGATCCAAATGGAGTTGTTCTCCCACAAGAACCACTCGGCTGATCCTTCTTCAATATGCCTTTCAGCAACATGCAGTGTTTCCTTGATTGAATTAGCTCTCACACCAATATTTGCGTCTAGAGCCTTTGCCTTGAGGGTTATCTGAAAACGGCTGTGGCGCTAAAGTTGCCTGTGAATGTGGAGTTGGTGGCATGTGAAACCCGCATGTGCAGCATTGGTTTGTGTGGGATGCTCACCAAGCTTCATTTGAGTCCTAGGCACTCAAAGGGCATTAAGCATAGAGTGTGAAAACTGAGTTTCCTTGAGAGCTGCTTTGAAGCCTGATGGTGTGAGAAGGCAGTGAGCCAAATGGAGTTGTTCTCCCACAAGAACCACTCAGCTTATCCTTCTTCAATATGCCCTTCACCAACATGCAGTGTTTCCTTGATTGAATTAGCTCTCACACCAATATTTGCGTCTAGAGCCTTTGCATTGAGGGCTATCTGAATACGGCTGTGGCGCTGAAGTTGCCTGTGAATGTGGAGTTGGTGGCATGTGAAACCCGCATGTGGAGCATTGGTTTGTGTGGGATGCTCACCAAGCTTTATTTCAGTCCTAGGCACTCAAAGGGCACTAAGCATAGAGTGTGAAAACTGAGTTTCCTTGAGAGCTGCTTGGAAGCCTGATGGTGTGTGAAGTTAGTGAGCCAAATGGAGTTGTTCTCCCACAAGAACCACTCGGCTGATTCTTCTTCACTATGCCCTTCACCAACATGCAGTGTTTCCTTGATTGAATTAGCTCTCACACCAATATTTGCGTCTAGAGCCTTTGCATTGAGGGCTATCTGAAAACGGCTGTGGCGCTGAAGTTGCCTGTGAATGTGGAGTTGGTGGCATGTGAAACCCGCATGTGGAGCATTCGTTTGTGTGGGATGCTCACCAAGCTTAATTGCAGTCCTAGGCACTCAAAGGGCACTAAGCATAGAGTGTGAAAACTGAGTTTCCTTGAGAGCTGCTTGGAAGCCTGATGGTGTGAGAAGTTAGTGAGCCAAATGGAGTTGTTCTCCCACAGGAACCACTCAGCTTATCCTTCTTCAATATGCCCTTCACCAACATGCAGTGTTTCCTTGATTGAATTAGCTCTCACACCAATATTTGCGTCTAGAGCCTTTGCATTGAGGGCTATCTGAAAACGGCTGTGGCGCTGAAGTTGCCTGTGAATGTGGAGTTGGTGGCATGTGAAACCCGCATGTGGAGCATTGGTTTGTGTGGGATGCTCACCAAGCTTCATTTCATTCCTAGGCACTCAAAGGGCACTAAGCATAGAGTGTGAAAACTGAGTTTCCTTGAGAGCTGCTTGGAAGCCTGATGGTGTGTGAAGTTAGTGAGCCAAATGGAGTAGATCTCCCACAAGAACCACTCGGCTGATCCTTCTTCAATATGCCCTTCGCCAACATGCAGTGTTTCCTTGATTGAATTAGCTCTCACACCAATATTTGCGTCTAGAGCCTTTGCATTGAGGGCTATCTGAAAACGGCTGTGGCGCTGAAGTTGCCTGTGAATGTGGAGTTGGTGGCATGTGAAACCCGCATGTGGAGCATTCGTTTGTGTGGGATGCTCTAAGAGGTTCATTCCTAGATAATGCACTCAAAGGGCACTAAGCATAGAGTGTGAAAACTGAGTTTCCTTGAGAGCTGCTTGGAAGCCTGATGGTGTGTGAAGTTAGTGAGCCAAATGGAGTTGTTCTCCCACAAGAACCACTCGGCTGATTCTTCTTCAATATGCCCTTCACCAACATGCAGTGTTTCCTTGATTGAATTAGCTCTCACACCAATATTTGCGTCTAGAGCCTTTGCATTGAGGGCTATCTGAAAACGGCTGTGGCGCTGAAGTTGCCTGTGAATGTGGAGTTGGTGGCATGTGAAACCCGCATGTGGAGCATTCGTTTGTGTGGGATGCTCTACCAGGTTCATTTCTAGATAATGCACTCAAAGGGCACTAAGCATAGAGTGTGAAAACTGAGTTTCCTTGGAAGCCGCTTGGAAGCCTGATGGTGTGTGAAGTTAGTGAGCCAAATGGAGTTGTTCTCCCACAAGAACCATTCAGCTTATTCTTCTTCAATATGCCCTTCACCAACATGCAGTGTTTCCTTGATTGAATTAGCTCTCACACCAATATTTTGCGTCTAGAGCCTTTGCATTGAGGGCTATCTGAAAACGGCTGTGGCGCTGAAGTTGCCTGTGAATGTGGAGTTGGTGGCATGTGAAACCCGCATGTGAGCATTCGTTTGTGTGGGATGCTCTCCAAGTTTCATTTCAGTCCTAGGCACTCAAAGGGCACTAAGCATAGAGTGTGAAAACTGAGTTTCCTTGAGAGCTGCTTGGAAGCCTGATGGTGTGTGAAGTTAGTGAGCCAAATGGAGTTGTTCTCCCACAAGAACCACTCAGCTATCCTTCTTCAATATGCCCTTCACCAACATGCAGTGTTTCCTTGATTGAATTAGCTCTCACACCAATATTTGCGTCTAGAGCCTTTGCATTGAGGGCTATCTGAAACGGCTGTGGCGCTGAATTTGCCTGTCAATGTGGAGTTGGTGGCATGTGAAACCCGCATGTGGAGCATTCGTTTGTGTGGGATGCTCTACCAGCTCATTCCTAGATAATGCACTCAAAGGGCACTAAGCATAGAGTGTGAAAAGTGAGTTTCCTTGAGAGCTGCTTGGAAGCCTGATGGTGTGTGAAGTTAGTGAGCCAAATGGAGTTGTTCTCCCACAAGAACCACTCGGCTGATCCTTCTTCAATATGCCCTTCACCACATGCAGTGTTTCCTTGATTGAATTAGCTCTCACACCAATATTTGCGTCTAGAGCTTTGCATTGAGGGCTATCTGAAAACGGCTGTGGCGCTGAAGTTGCCTGTGAATGTGGAGTTGGTGGCATGTGAAACCCGCATGTGGAGCATTCGTTTTGTGTGGGATGCTCCACCAGGTTCATTCCTAGATAATGCACTCAAAGGGCACTAAGCATAGAGTGTGAAAACTGAGTTTCCTTGAGAGCTGCTTGGAAGCCTGATGGTGTGTGAAGTTAGTGAGCCAAATGGAGTTGTTCTCCCACAAGAACCACTCGGCTGATCCTTCTTCAATATGCCTTTCAGCAACATGCAGTGTTTCCTTGATTGAATTAGCTCTCACACCAATATTTGCGTCTAGAGCCTTTGCCTGGAGGGCTATCTGAAAACGGCTGTGGCGCTAAAGTTGCCTGTGAATGTGGAGTTGGTGGCATGTGAAACCCGCATGTGCAGCATTGGTTTGTGTGGGATGCTCACCAAGCTTCATTTGAGTCTAGGCACTCAAAGGGCACTAAGCATAGAGTGTGAAAACTGAGTTTCCTTGAGAGCTGCTTGGAAGCGTGATGGTGTGAGAAGGCAGTGAGCCAAATGGAGTTGTTCTCCCACAAGAACCACTCAGCTTATCCTTCTTCAATATGCCCTTCACCAACATGCAGTGTTTCCTTGATTGAATTAGCTCTCACACCAATATTTGCGTCTAGAGCCTTTGCATTGAGGGCTATCTGAATACGGCTGTGGCGCTGAAGTTGCCTGTGAATGAGGAGTTGGTGCATGTGAAACCCGCATGTGGAGCATTCGTTTGTGTGGGATGCTCACCAAGCTTTATTTCAGTCCTAGGCACTCAAAGGCACTAAGCATAGAGTGTGAAAACTGAGTTTCCTTGAGAGCTGCTTGGAAGCCTGATGGTGTGAGAAGTTAGTGAGCCAAATGGAGTTGTTCTCCCACAGGAACCACTCAGCTGATCCTTCTTCAATATGCCCTTCACCAACATGCAGTGTTTCCTTGATTGAATTAGCTCTCACACCAATATTTGCGTCTAGAGCCTTTGCATTGAGGGCTATCTGAAAACGGCTGTGGCGCTGAAGTTGCCTGTGAATGTGGAGTTAGTGGCATGTGAAACCCGCATGTGGAGCATTCGTATGTGTGGGATGCTCTACCAGGTTCATTCCTAGATAATGAACTCAAAGGGCACTAAGCATAGAGTGTGAAAACTGGAGTTTCCTTGGAAGCCGCTTGGAAGCCTGATGGTGTATGAAGTTAGTGAGCCAAATGGAGTTGTTCTCCCACAAGAACCACTCGGCTGATTCTTCTTCAATATGCCCTTCACCAACTGCAGGTTTTCCTTGATTGAATTAGCTCTCACACCAATATTTGCGTCTAGAGCCTTTGCATTGAGGGCTACCTGAAAACGGCTGTGGCGCTGAAGTTGCCTGTGAATGTGGAGTTGGTGGCATGTGAAACCCGCATGTGGAGCATTGGTTTGTGTGGGATGCTCTACCAGGTTCATTCCTAGATAATGCACTCAAAGGGCACTAAGCATAGAGTGTGAAAACTGAGTTTCCTTGAGAGCTGCTTGGAAGCCTGATGGGTGTGAAGTTAGTGAGCCAAATGGAGTTGTTCTCCCACAGAACCACTCGGCTGATCCTTCTTCAATATGCCTTTCAGCAACATGCAGTGTTTCCTTGATTGAATTACCTCTCACACCATATTTGCGTCTAGAGCCTTTGCCTTAAGGGCTATCTGAAAACGGCTGTGGCGCTAAAGTTGCCTGTGAATGTGGAGTTGGTGGCATGTGAAACCCGCATGTGCAGCATTGGTTTGTGTGGGATGCTCACCAAGCTTCATTTGAGTCCTAGGAACTCAAAGGGCATTAAGCATAGAGTGTGAAAACTGAGTTTCCTTGAGAGCTGCTTTGAAGCTTGATGGTGTGAGAAGGCAGTGAGCCAAATGGAGTTGTTCTCCCACAAGAACCACTCAGCTTATCCTTCTTCAATATGCCCTTCACCAACATGCAGTGTTTCCTTGATTGAATTAGCTCTCACACCAATATTTGCGTCTAGAGCCTTTGCATTGAGGGCTATCTGAAAACGGCTGTTGCGCTGAAGTTGCCTGTGAATGTGGAGTTGGTGGCATGTGAAACCCGCATGTGGAGCATTCGTTTGTGTGGGATGCTCACCAAGCTTTATTTCAGTCCTAGGCACTCGAAGTGCACTAAGCATAGAGTGTGAAAACTGAGTTTCCTTGAGAGCTGCTTGGAAGCCTGATGGTGTGAGAAGTTAGTGAGCCAAATGGAGTTGTTCTCCCACAGGAACCACTCAGCTTATCCTTCTTCAATATGCCCTTCACCAACATGCAGTGTTTCCTTGATTGAATTAGCTCTCACACCAATATTTGCGTCTAGAGCCTTTGCATTGAGGGCTATCTGAAAACGGCTGTGGCGCTGAAGTTGCCTGTGAATGTGGAGTTGGTGGCATGTGAAACCCGCATGTGGAGCATTCGTTTGTGTGGGATGCTCTCCAAGTTTCATTTTCAGTCCTAGGCACTCAAAGGGCACTAAGCATAGAGTGTGAAAACTGAGTTTCCTTGAGAGCTGCTTGGAAGCCTGATGGTGTGTGAAGTTAGTGAGGCCAAATGGAGTTGTTCTCCACAAGAACCACTCAGCTTATCCTTCTTCAATATGCCCTTCTCCAACATGCAGTGTTTCCTTGATTGAATTAGCTCTCACACCAATATTTGCGTCTAGAGCCTTTGCATTGAGGGCTATCTGAAAACGGCTGTGGCGCTGAATTTGCCTGTCAATGTGGAGTTATGCTGTATGCTAATCCTTACATGTTACTGTGCCTTCTGATTGATCTAGGTTAGCAATTTTATGCAGTTCAAAAGAAGTTGGTGGCATGTGAAACCCGCATGTGGAGCATTCGTTTGTGTGGGATGCTCTACCAGGCTCATTCCTAGATAATGCACTCAAAGGGCACTAAGCATAGAGTGTGAAAAGTGAGTTTCCTTGAGAGCTGCTTGGAAGCCTGATGGTGTGTGAAGTTAGTGATCCAAATGGAGTTGTTCTCCCACAAAGAACCACTCGGCTGATCCTTCTTCAATATGCCCTTCACCAACATGCAGTGTTTCCTTGATTGAATTAGCTCTCACACCAATATTTGCGTCTAGAGCTTTGCATTGAGGGCTATCTGAAACGGCTGTGGCGCTGAAGTTGCCTGTGAATGTGGAGTTGGTGCATGTGAAACCCGCATGTGGAGCATTCGTTTGTGTGGGATGCTCCACCAGGTTCATTCCTAATAATGCACTCAAAGGGCACTAAGCATAGAGTGTGAAAACTGAGTTTCCTTGAGAGCTGCTTGGAAGCCTGATGGTGTGTGAAGTTAGTGAGCCAAATGGAGTTGTTCTCCCACAAGAACCACTCGGCTGATCCTTCTTCAATATGCCTTTCAGCAACATGCAGTGTTTCCTTGATTGAATTAGCTCTCACACCAATATTTGCGTCTAGAGCCTTTGCCTGGAGGGCTATCTGAAAACGGCTGTGGCGCTAAAGTTGCCTGTGAATGTGGAGTTGGTGGCATGTGAAACCCGCATGTGCAGCATTGGTTTGTGTGGGATGCTCACCAAGCTTCATTTGAGTCCTAGGCACTCAAGGGCATTAAGCATAGAGTGTGAAAACTGAGTTTCCTTGAGAGCTGCTTTGAAGCGTGATGGTGTGAGAAGGCAGTGAGCCAAATGGAGTTGTTCTCCCACAAGAACCACTCAGCTTATCCTTCTTCAATATGCCCTTCACCAACATGCAGTGTTTCCTTGATTGAATTAGCTCTCACACCAATATTTGCGTCTAGAGCCTTTGCATGAGGGCTATCTGAATACGGCTGTGGCGCTGAAGTTGCCTGTGAATGTGGGAGTTGGTGGCATGTGAAACCCGCATGTGGAGCATTCGTTTGTGTGGATGCTCACCAAGCTTTATTTCAGTCCTAGGCACTCAAAGGGCACTAAGCATAGAGTGTGAAAACTGAGTTTCCTTGAGAGCTGCTTTGAAGCCTGATGGTGTGAGAAGTTAGTGAGCCAAATGGAGTTGTTCTCCCACAGGAACCACTCAGCTGATCCTTCTTCAATATGCCCTTCACGAACATGCAGTGTTTCCTTGATTGAATTAGCTCTCACACCAATATTTGCGTCTAGAGCCTTTGCATTGAGGGCTATCTGAAAACGGCTGTGGCGCTGAAGTTGCCTGTGAATGTGGAGTTAGTGGCATGTGAAACCCGCATGTGGAGCATTCGTATGTGTGGGATGCTCTACCAGGTTCATTCCTAGATAATGCACTCAAAGGGCACTAAGCATAGAGTGTGAAAACTGAGTTTCCTTGGAAGCCGCTTGGAAGCCAGATGGTGTGTGAAGTTAGTGAGCCAATGGAGTTGTTCTCCTACAAGAACCACTCGGCTGATTCTTCTTCAATATGCCCTTCACCAACTGCAGTGTTTCCTTGATTGAATTAGCTCTCACACCAATATTTGCGTCTAGAGCCTTTGCATTGAGGGCTACCTGAAAACGGCTGTGGCGCTGAAGTTGCCTGTGAATGTGGAGTTGGTGTCATGTGAAACCCGCATGTGGAGCATTGGTTTGTGTGGGATGCTCTACCAGGTTCATTCCTAGATAATGCACTCAAAGGGCACTAAGCATAGAGTGTGAAAACTGAGTTTCCTTGAGAGCTGCTTGGAAGCCTGATGGTGTGTGAAGTTAGTGAGCCAAATGGAGTTGTTCTCCCACAAGAACCACTCGGCTGATCCTTCTTCAATATGCCTTTCAGCAACATGCAGTGTTTCCTTGATTGAATTACCTCTCACACCAATATTTGCGTCTAGAGCCTTTGCCTTAAGGGCTATCTGAAAACGGCTGTGGCGCTAAAGTTGCCTGTGAATGTGGAGTTGGTGGCATGTGAAACCCGCATGTGCAGCATTGGTTTGTGTGGGATGCTCACCAAGCTTCATTTGAGTCCTAGGAACTCAAAGGGCATTAAGCATAGAGTGTGAAAACTGAGTTTCCTTGAGAGCTGCTTTGAAGCTTGATGGTGTGAGATGGCAGTGAGCCAAATGGAGTTGTTCTCCCACAAGAACCACTCAGCTTATCCTTCTTCAATATGCCCTTCACCAACATGCAGTGTTTCCTTGATTGAATTAGCTCTCACACCAATATTTGCGTCTAGAGCCTTTGCATTGAGGGCTATCTGAAAACGGCTGTTGCGCTGAAGTTGCCTGTGAATGTGGAGTTGGTGGCATGTGAAACCCGCATGTGGAGCATTCGTTTGTGTGGGATGCTCACCAAGCTTTATTTCAGTCCTAGGCACTCAAAGTGCACTAAGCATAGAGTGTGAAAACTGAGTTTCCTTGAGAGCTGCTTGGAAGCCTGATGGTGTGAGAAGTTAGTGAGCCAAATGGAGTTGTTCTCCCACAGGAACCACTCAGCTTATCCTTCTTCAATATGCCCTTCACCAACATGCAGTGTTTCCTTGATTGAATTAGCTCTCACACCAATATTTGCGTCTAGAGCCTTTGCATTGAGGGCTATCTGAAAACGGCTGTGGCGCTGAAGTTGCCTGTGAATGTGGAGTTGGTGGCATGTGAAACCCGCATGTGGAGCATTCGTTTGTGTGGGATGCTCACCAAGCTTCATTTCATTCCTAGGCACTCAAAGGGCACTAAGCATAGAGTGTGAAAACTGAGTTTCCTTGAGAGCTGCTTGGAAGCCTGATGGTGTGTGAAGTTAGTGAGCCAAATGGAGTAGATCTCTCCCACAAGAACCACTCGGCTGATCCTTCTTCAATATGCCCTTCGCCAACATGCAGTGTTTCCTTGATTGAATTAGCTCTCACACCAATATTTGCGTCTAGAGCCTTTGCATTGAGGGCTATCTGAAACGGCTGTGGCGCTGAAGTTGCCTGTGAATGTGGAGTTGGTGGCATGTGAAACCCGCATGTGGAGCATTCGTTTGTGTGGGATGCTCTAAGAGGTTCATTCCTAGATAATGCACTCAAAGGGCACTAAGCATAGAGTGTGAAAACTGAGTTTCCTTGAGAGCTGCTTGGAAGCCTGATGGTGTGTGAAGTTAGTGAGCCAAATGGAGTTGTTCTCCCACAAGAACCACTCGGCTGATTCTTCTTCAGTATGCCTTCACCAACATGCAGTGTTTCCTTGATTGAATTAGCTCTCACACCAATATTTGCGTCTAGAGCCTTTGCATTGAGGGCTATCTGAAAACGGCTGTGGCGCTGAAGTTGCCTGTGAATGTGGAGTTGGTGGCATGTGAAACCCGCATGTGGAGCATTCGTTTGTGTGGGATGCTCACCAAGCTTCATTTCAGTCCTAGGCACTCAAAGGGCACTAAGCATAGAGTGTGAAAACTGTGTTTCCTTGAGAGCTGCTTGGAAGCCTGATGGTGTGTGAAGTTAGTGAGCCAAATGGAGTTGTTCTCCCACAAGAACCACTCGGCTGATCTTTCTTCAATATGCCCTTCACCAACATGCAGTGTTTCCTTGATTGAATTAGCTCTCACACCAATATTTGCGTCTAGAGCTTTGCATTGAGGGCTATCTGAAAAAGGCTGTGGCGCTGAAGTTGCCTGTGAGTGTGGAGTTGGTGGCATGTGAAACCCGCATGTGGAGCATTGGTTTGTGTGGGATTCTCTACCAGGTTCATTCCTAGATAATGCACTCAAAGGGCACTAAGCATAGAGTGTGAAAACTGAGTTTCCTTGAGAGCTGCTTGGAAGTCTGATGGTGTGTGAAGTTAGTGAGCCAAATGGAGTTGTTGTCCCACAAGAAACACTCGACCGATCCTTCTTCAATATGCCCTTCACCAACATGCAGTGTTTCCTTGATTGAATTAGCTCTCACACCAATATTTGCGTCTAGAGCCTTTGCATTGAGGGCTATCTGAAAACGGCTGTGGCGCTGAAGTTGCCTGTGAATGTGGAGTTGGTGGCATGTGAAACCCGCATGTGCAGCATTGGTTTGTGTGGGATGCTCACCAAGCTTCATTTCAGTCCTAGGCACTCAAAGGGCACTAAGCATAGAGTGTGAAAACTGAGTTTCCTTGAGAGCTGCTTTGAAGCCTGATGGTGTGAGAAGTTAGTGAGCCAAATGGAGTTGTTCTCCCACAGGAACCACTCAGCTTATCCTTCTTCAATATGCCCTTCACCAACATGCAGTGTTTCCTTGATTGAATTAGCTCTCACACCAAAATTTGCGTCTAGAGCCTTTGCATTGAGGGCTATCTGAAAACGGCTGTGGCGCTGAAGTTGCCTGTGAATGTGGAGTTGGTGGCATGTGAAACCCGCATGTGGAGCATTCGTTTGTGTGGGATGCTCTACCAGGTTCATTTCTAGATAATGCACTCAAAGGGCACTAAGCATAGAGTGTGAAAACTGAGTTTCCTTGGAAGCCGCTTGGAAGCCTGATGGTGTGTGAAGTTAGTGAGCCAAATGGAGTTGTTCTCCCACAAGAACCATTCAGCTTATTCTTCTTCAATATGCCCTTCACCAACATGCAGTGTTTCCTTGATTGAATTAGCTCTCACACCAATATTTGCGTCTAGAGCCTTTGCATTGAGGGCTATCTGAAAACGGCTGTGGCGCTGAAGTTGCCTGTGAATGTGGAGTTGGTGGCATGTGAAACCCGCATGTGGAGCATTGGTTTTTGTGGGATGCTCACCAATCTTAATTTCAGTCCTAGGCACTCAAAGGGCAATAAGCATAGAGTGTGAAAACTGAGTTTCCTTGAGAGCTGCTTGGAAGCCTGATGGTGTGTGAAGTTAGTGAGCCAAATGGAGTTGTTCTCCCACAAGAACCACTCAGCTTATCCTTCTTCAATATGCCCTTCACCAACATGCAGTGTTTCCTTGATTGAATTAGCTCTCACACCAATATTTGCGTCTAGAGCCTTTGCATTGAGGGCTATCTGAAAACGGCTGTGGCGCTGAATTTGCCTGTCAATGTGGAGTTGGTGGCATGTGAAACCCGCATGTGGAGCATTCGTTTGTGTGGGATGCTCTACCAGGTTCATTCCTAAATAATGCACTCAAAGGGCACTAAGCATAGAGTGTGAAAACTGAGTTTCCTTGAGAGCTGCTTGGAAGCCGGATGGTGTGTGAAGTTAGTGAGCCAAATGGAGTTGTTCTCCCACAAGAACCACTCGGCTGATCCTTCTTCAATATGCCCTTCACCAACATGCAGTGTTTCCTTGATTGAATTAGCTCTCACACCAATATTTGCGTCTAGAGCTTTGCATTGAGGGCTATCTGAAAACGGCTGTGGCGCTGAAGTTGCCTGTGAATGTGGAGTTGGTGGCATGTGAAACCCGCATGTGGAGCATTGGTTTGTGTGGGATGCTCCACCAGGTTCATTCCTAGATAATGCACTCAAAGGGCACTAAGCATAGAGTGTGAAAACTGAGTTTCCTTGAGAGCTGCTTGGAAGCCTAATGGTGTGTGAAGTTAGTGAGCCAAATGAAGTTGTTCTCCCACAAGAACCACTCGGCTGATCCTTCTTCAATATGCCTTTCAGCAACATGCAGTGTTTCCTTGATTGAATTAGCTCTCACACCAATATTTGCGTCTAGAGCCTTTGCCTGGAGGGCTATCTGAAAACGGCTGTGGCGCTAAAGTTGCCTGTGAATGTGGAGTTGGTGGCATGTGAAACCCGCATGTGCAGCATTGGTTTGTGTGGGATGTTCACCAAGCTTCATTTGAGTCCTAGGCACTCAAAGGGCATTAAGCATAGAGTGTGAAAACTGAGTTTCCTTGAGAACTGCTTTGAAGCCTGATGGTGTGAGAAGGCAGTGAGCCAAATGGAGTTGTTCTCCCACAAGAACCACTCAGCTTATCCTTCTTCAATATGCCCTTCACCAACATGCAGTGTTTCCTTGATTGAATTAGCTCTCACACCAATATTTGCGTCTAGAGCCTTTGCATTGAGGGCTATCTGAAAACGGCTGTGGCGCTGAAGTTGCCTGTGAATGAGGAGTTGGTGGCATGTGAAACCCGCATGTGGAGCATTCGTTTGTGTGGGATGCTCACCAAGCTTTATTTCAGTCCTAGGCACTCAAAGGGCACTAAGCATAGAGTGTGAAAACTGAGTTTCCTTGAGAGCTGCGTGGAAGCCTGATGGTGTGAGAAGTTAGTGAGCCAAATGGAGTTGTTCTCCCACAGGAACCACTCAGCTGATCCTTCTTCAATATGCCCTTCACCAACATGCAGTGTTTCCTTGATTGAATTAGCTCTCACACCAATATTTGCGTCTAGAGCCTTTGCATTGAGGGCTATCTGAAAACGGCTGTGGCGCTGAAGTTGCCTGTGAATGTGGAGTTAGTGGCATGTGAAACCCGCATGTGGAGCATTCGTATGTGTGGGATGCTCTACCAGGTTCATTCCTAGATAATGAACTCAAAGGGCACTAAGCATAGAGTGTGAAAACTGAGTTTCCTTGGAAGCCGCTTGGAAGCCTGATGGTGTGTGAAGTTAGTGAGCCAAATGGAGTTGTTCTCCCACAAGAACCACTCGGCTGATTCTTCTTCAATATGTCCTTCACCAACTGCAGTGTTTCCTTGATTGAATTAGCTCTCACACCAATATTTGCGTCTAGAGCCTTTGCATTGAGGGCTATCTGAAAACGGCTGTGGCGCTGAAGTTGCCTGTGAATGTGGAGTTGGTGGCATGTGAAACCCGCATGTGGAGCATTGGTTTGTGTGGGATGCTCTACCAGGTTCATTCCTAGATAATGCACTCAAAGGGCACTAAGCATAGAGTGTGAAAACTGAGTTTCCTTGAGAGCTGCTTGGAAGCCTGATGGTGTGTGAAGTTAGTGAGCCAAATGGAGTTGTTCTCCCACAAGAACCACTCGGCTGATCCTTCTTCAATATGCCTTTCAGCAACATGCAGTGTTTCCTTGATTGAATTACCTCTCACACCAATATTTGCGTCTAGAGCCTTTGCCTTAAGGGCTATCTGAAAACGGCTGTGGCGCTAAAGTTGCCTGTGAATGTGGAGTTGGTGGCATGTGAAACCCGCATGTGCAGCATTGGTTTGTGTGGGATGCTCACCAAGCTTCATTTGAGTCCTAGGAACTCAAAGGGCACTAAGCATAGAGTGTGAAAACTGAGTTTCCTTGAGAGCTGCTTTGAAGCTTGATGGTGTGAGAAGGCAGTGAGCCAAATGGAGTTGTTCTCCCACAAGAACCACTCAGCTTATCCTTCTTCAATATGCCCTTCACCAACATGCAGTGTTTCCTTGATTGAATTAGCTCTCACACCAATATTTGCGTCTAGAGCCTTTGCATTGAGGGCTATCTGAAAACGGCTGTTGCGCTGAAGTTGCCTGTGAATGTGGAGTTGGTGGCATGTGAAACCCGCATGTGGAGCATTCGTTTGTGTGGGATGCTCACCAAGCTTTATTTCAGTCCTAGGCACTCAAAGTGCACTAAGCATAGAGTGTGAAAACTGAGTTTCCTTGAGAGCTGCTTGGAAGCCTGATGGTGTGAGAAGTTAGTGAGCCAAATGGAGTTGTTCTCCCACAGGAACCACTCAGCTTATCCTCTTCAATATGCCCTTCACCAACATGCAGTGTTTCCTTGATTGAATTAGCTCTCACACCAATATTTGCGTCTAGAGCCTTTGCATTGTGGGCTATCTGAAAACGGCTGTGGCGCTGAAGTTGCATGTGAATGTGGAGTTGGTGGCATGTGAAACCCGCATGTGGAGCATTGGTTTGTGTGGGATGCTCACCAAGCTTCATTTCATTCCTAGGCACTCAAAGGGCACTAAGCATAGAGTGTGAAAACTGAGTTTCCTTGAGAGCTGCTTGGAAGCCTGATGGTGTGTGAAGTTAGTGAGCCAAATGGAGTAGATCTCCCACAAGAACCACTCGGCTGATCCTTCTTCAATATGCCCTTCGCCAACATGCAGTGTTTCCTTGATTGAATTAGCTCTCACACCAATATTTGCGTCTAGAGCCTTTGCATTGAGGGCTATCTGAAAACGGCTGTGGCGCTGAAGTTGCCTGTGAATGTGGAGTTGGTGCATGTGAAACCCGCATGTGCAGCATTGGTTTGTGTGGGATGCTCACCAAGCTTCATTTCAGTCCTAGGCACTCAAAGGGCACTAAGCATAGAGTGTGAAAACTGAGTTTCCTTGAGAGCTGCTTTGAAGCCTGATGGTGTGAGAAGTTAGTGAGCCAAATGGAGTTGTTCTCCCACAGGAACCACTCAGCTTATCCTTCTTCAATATGCCCTTCACCAACATGCAGTGTTTCCTTGATTGAATTAGCTCTCACACCAATATTTGCGTCTAGAGCCTTTGCATTGAGGGCTATCTGAAAACGGCTGTGGCGCTGAAGTTGCCTGTGAATGTGGAGTTGGTGGCATGTGAAACCCGCATGTGGAGCATTCGTTTGTGTGGGATGCTCTACCAGGTTCATTTCTAGATAATGCACTCAAAGGGCACTAAGCATAGAGTGTGAAAACTGAGTTTCCTTGGAAGCCGCTTGGAAGCCTGATGGTGTGTGAAGTTAGTGAGCCAAATGGAGTTGTTCTCCCACAAGAACCATTCAGCTTATTCTTCTTCAATATGCCCTTTCTACCAACATGTAGTGTTTCCTTGATTGAATTAGCTCTCACACCAATATTTGCGTCTAGAGCGTTTGCATTGAGGGTTATCTGAAAACGGCTGTGGCGCTGAAGTTGCCTGTGAATGTGGAGTTGGTGGCATGTGAAACCCGCATGTGGAGCATTGGTTTTTGTGGGATGCTCACCAATCTTAATTTCAGTCCTAGGCACTCAAAGGGCACTAAGCATAGAGTGTGAAAACTGAGTTTCCTTGAGAGCTGCTTGGAAGCCTGATGGTGTGAGAAGTTAGTGAGCCAAATGGAGTTGTTCTCCACAAGAACCACTCAGCTTATCCTTCTTCAATATGCCCTTCACCAACATGCAGTGTTTCCTTGATTGAATTAGCTCTCACACCAATATTTGCGTCTAGAGCCTTTGCATTGAGGGCTATCTGAAAACGGCTGTGGCGCTGAAGTTGCCTGTGAATGTGGAGTTGGTGGCATGTGAAACCCGCATGTGGAGCATTCGTTTGTGTGGGATGCTCTACCAGGTTCATTCCTAAATAATGCACTCAAAGGGCACTAAGCATAGAGTGTGAAAACTGAGTTTCCTTGAGAGCTGCTTGGAAGCCGGATGGTGTGTGAAGTTAGTGAGCCAAATGGAGTTGTTCTCCCACAAGAACCACTCGGCTGATCCTTCTTCAATATGCCCTTCACCAACATGCAGTGTTTCCTTGATTGAATTAGCTCTCACACCAATATTTGCGTCTAGAGCTTTGCATTGAGGGCTATCTGAAAACGGCTGTGGCGCTGAAGTTGCCTGTGAATGTGGAGTTGGTGGCATGTGAAACCCGCATGTGGAGCATTGGTTTGTGTGGGATGCTCCACCAGGTTCATTCCTAGATAATGCACTCAAAGGGCACTAAGCATAGAGTGTGAAAACTGAGTTTCCTTGAGAGCTGCTTGGAAGCCTGATGGTGTGTGAAGTTAGTGAGCCAAATGGAGTTGTTCTCCCACAAGAACCACTCGGCTGATCCTTCTTCAATATGCCTTTCAGCAACATGCAGTGTTTCCTTGATTGAATTAGCTCTCACACCAATATTTGCGTCTAGAGCCTTTGCCTGGAGGGCTATCTGAAAACGGCTGTGGCGCTAAAGTTGCCTGTGAATGTGGAGTTGGTGGCATGTGAAACCCGCATGTGCAGCATTGGTTTGTGTGGGATGCTCACCAAGCTTCATTTGAGTCCTAGGCACTCAAAGGGCATTAAGCATAGAGTGTGAAAACTGAGTTTCCTTGAGAGCTCCTTTGAAGCCTGATGGTGTGAGAAGGCAGTGAGCCAAATGGAGTTGTTCTCCCACAAGAACCACTCAGCTTATCCTTCTTCAATATGCCCTTCACCAACATGCAGTGTTTCCTTGATTGAATTAGCTCTCACACCAATATTTGCTTCTAGAGCCTTTGCATTGAGGGCTATCTGAATACGGCTGTGGCGCTGAAGTTGCCTGTGAATGAGGAGTTGGTGGCATGTGAAACCCGCATGTGGAGCATTCGTTTGTGTGGGATGCTCACCAAGCTTTATTTCAGTCCTAGGCACTCAAAGGGCACTAAGCATAGAGTGTGAAAACTGAGTTTCCTTGAGAGCTGCTTGGAAGCCTGATGGTGTGTGAAGTTAGTGAGCCAAATGGAGTTGTTCTCCCACAAGAACCACTCGGCTGATCCTTCTTCAATATGCCCTTCACCAACATGCAGTGTTTCCTTGATTGAATTAGCTCTCACACCAATATTTGCGTCTAGAGCCTTTGCATTGAGGGCTATCTGAAAACGGCTGTGGCGCTGAAGTTGCCTGTGAATGTGGAGTTGGTGGCATGTGAAACCCGCATGTGGAGCATTCGTATGTGTGGGATGCTCTACCAGGTTCATTCCTAGATAATGAACTCAAAGGGCACTAAGCATAGAGTGTGAAAACTGAGTTTCCTTGGAAGCCGCTTGGAAGCCTGATGGTGTGTGAAGTTAGTGAGCCAAATGGAGTTGTTCTCCCACAAGAACCACTCAGCTGATCCTTCTTCAATATGCCCTTCACCAACATGCAGTGTTTCCTTGATTGAATTAGCTCTCACACCAATATTTGCGCCTAGAGCCTTTGCATTGAGGGCTATCTGAAAACGGCTGTGGCGCTGAAGTTGCCTGTGAATGTGGAGTTGGTGGCATGTGAAACCCGCATGTGGAGCATTCGTTTGTGTGGGATGCTCTACCAGGTTCATTCCTAGATAATGCACTCGAAGGGCACTAAGCATAGAGTGTGAAAACTGAGTTTCCTTGAGAGCTGCTTGGAAGCCTGATGGTGTGTGAAGTTAGTGAGCCAAATGGAGTTGTTCTCCCACAAGAACCACTCGGCTGATTCTTCTTCACTATGCCCTTCACCAACATGCAGTGTTTCCTTGATTGAATTAGCTCTCACACAAATATTTGCGCCTAGAGCCTTTGCATTGAGGGCTATCTGAAAACGGCTGTGGCGCTGAAGTTGCCTGTGAATGTGGAGTTGGTGGCATGTGAAACCCGCATGTGGAGCATTCGTTTGTGTGGGATGCTCACCAAGCTTCATTTCAGTCCTAGGCACTCAAAGGGCACTAAGCATAGAGTGTGAAAACTGAGTTTCCTTGAGAGCTGCTTGGAAGCCTGATGGTGTGAGAAGTTAGTGAGCCAAATGGAGTTGTTCTCCCACAGGAACCACTCGGCTGATCCTGCTTCAATATGCCCTTCACCAACATGCAGTGTTTCCTTGATTGAATTAGCTCTCACACCAATATTTGCGTCTAGAGCCTTTGCATTGAGGGCTATCTGAAAACGGCTGTGGCGCTGAAGTTGCCTGTGAATGTGGAGTTGGTGGCATGTGAAACCCGCATGTGGAGAATTCGTTTGTGTGGGATGCTCTACCAGGTTCATTCCTAGATAATGCACTCAAAGGGCACTAAGCATAGAGTGTGAAAACTGAGATTCCTTGAGAGCTGCTTGGAAGCCTGATGGTGTGTGAGGTTAGTGAGCCAAATGGAGTTGTTCTCCCACAAGAACCACTCGGCTGATTCTTCTTCAATATGCCCTTCACCAACATGCAGTGTTTCCTTGATTGAATTAGCTCTCACACCAATATTTGCGTCTAGAGCCTTTGCATTGAGGGCTATCTGAAAACGGCTGTGGCGCTGAAGTTGCCTGTGAATGTGGAGTTGGTGGCATGTGAAACCCGCATGTGGAGCATTCGTTTGTGTGGGATGCTCTACCAGGTTCATTCCTAGATAATGCACTCGAAGGGCACTAAGCATAGAGTGTGAAAACTGAGTTTCCTTGAGAGCTGCTTGGAAGCCTGATGGTGTGTGAAGTTAGTGAGCCAAATGGAGTTGTTCTCCCACAAGAACCACTCGGCTGATTCTTCTTCACTATGCCCTTCACCAACATGCAGTGTTTCCTTGATTGAATTAGCTCTCACACCAATATTTGCGCCTAGAGCCTTTGCATTGAGGGCTATCTGAAAACGGCTGTGGCGCTGAAGTTGCCTGTGAATGTGGAGTTGGTGGCATGTGAAACCCGCATGTGGAGCATTCGTTTGTGTGGGATGCTCACCAAGCTTCATTTCAGTCCTAGGCACTCAAAGGGCACTAAGCATAGAGTGTGAAAACTGAGTTTCCTTGAGAGCTGCTTGGAAGCCTGATGGTGTGTGAAGTTAGTGAGCCAAATGGAGTTGTTCTCAGACAAGAACCACTCGGCTGATCCTTCTTCAATATGCCCTTCACCAACATGCAGTGTTTCCTTGATTGAATTAGCTCTCACACCAATATTTGCGTCTAGAGCCTTTGCATTGAGGGCTATCTGAAAACGGCTGTGGCGCTGAAGTTGCCTGTGAATGTGGAGTTGGTGGCATGTGAAACCCGCATGTGGAGCATTCGTATGTGTGGGATGCTCTACCAGGTTCATTCCTAGATAATGAACTCAAAGGGCACTAAGCATAGAGTGTGAAAACTGAGTTTCCTTGGAAGCCGCTTGGGAGCCTGATGGTGTGTGAAGTTAGTGAGCCAAATGGAGTTGTTCTCCCACAAGAACCACTCAGCTGATCCTTCTTCAATATGCCCTTCACCAACATGCAGTGTTTCCTTGATTGAATTAGCTCTCACACCAATATTTGCGTCTAGAGCTTTGCATTGAGGGCTATCTGAAAACGGCTGTGGCGCTGAAGTTGCCTGTGAATGTGGAGTTGGTGGCATGTGAAACCCGCATGTGGAGCATTCGTTTGTGTGGGATGCTCTACCAGGTTCATTCCTAGATAATGCACTCGAAGGGCACTAAGCATAGAGTGTGAAAACTGAGTTTCCTTGAGAGCTGCTTGGAAGCCTGATGGTGTGTGAAGTTAGTGAGCCAAATGGAGTTGTTCTCCCACAAGAACCACTCGCCTGATTCTTCTTCAATATGCCCTTCACCAACATGCAGTGTTTCCTTGATTGAATTAGCTCTCACACCAATATTTGCGCCTACAGCCTTTGCATTGAGGGCTATCTGAAAACGGCTGTGGCGCTGAAGTTGCCTGTGAATGTGGAGTTGGTGGCATGTGAAACCCGCATGTGGAGCATTCGTTTGTGTGGGATGCTCACCAAGCTTCATTTCAGTCCTAGGCACTCAAAGGGCACTAAGCATAGAGTGTGAAAACTGAGTTTCCTTGAGAGCTGCTTGGAAGCCTGATGGTGTGAGAAGTTAGTGAGCCAAATGGAGTTGTTCTCCCACAGGAACCACTCGGCTGATCCTGCTTCAATATGCCCTTCACCAACATGCAGTGTTTCCTTGATTGAATTAGCTCTCACACCAATATTTGCGTCTAGAGCCTTTGCATTGAGGGCTATCTGAAAACGGCTGTGGCGCTGAAGTTGCCTGTGAATGTGGAGTTGGTGGCATGTGAAACCCGCATGTGGAGCATTGGTTTGTGTGTGATGCTCTACCAGGTTCATTCCTAGATAATGAACTCAAAGGGCACTAAGCATAGAGTGTGAAAACTGAGTTTCCTTGCAAGCCGCTTGGAAGCCTGATGGTGTGTGAAGTTAGTGAGCCAAATGGAGTTGTTCTCCCACAAGAACCACTCAGCTGATTCTTCTTCAATATGCCCTTCACCAACATGCAGTGTTTCCTTGATTGAATTAGCTCTCACACCAATATTTGCGTCTAGAGCCTTTGCATTGAGGGCTATCTGAAAACGGCTGTGGCGCTGAAGTTGCCTGTGAATGTGGAGTTGGTGGCATGTGAAACCCGCATGTGGAGAATTCGTTTGTGTGGGATGCTCTACCAGGTTCATTCCTAGATAATGCACTCAAAGGGCACTAAGCATAGAGTGTGAAAACTGAGTTTCCTTGAGAGCTGCTTGGAAGCCTGATGGTGTGTGAGGTTAGTGAGCCAAATGGAGTTGTTCTCCCACAAGAACCACTCGGCTGATTCTTCTTCAATATGCCCTTCACCAACATGCAGTGTTTCCTTGATTGAATTAGCTCTCACACCAATATTTGCGTCTAGAGCCTTTGCATTGAGGGCTATCTGAAAACGGCTGTGGCGCTGAAGTTGCCTGTGAATGTGGAGTTGGTGGCATGTGAAACCCGCATGTGGAGCATTCGTTTGTGTGGGATGCTCTACCAGGTTCATTCCTAGATAATGCACTCGAAGGGCACTAAGCATAGAGTGTGAAAACTGAGTTTCCTTGAGAGCTGCTTGGAAGCCTGATGGTGTGTGAAGTTAGTGAGCCAAATGAGTTGTTCTCCCACAAGAACCACTCGGCTGATCCTTCTTCAATATGCCCTTCACCAACATGCAGTGTTTCCTTGATTGAATTAGCTCTCACACCAATATTTGCGTCTAGAGCCTTTGCATTGAGGGCTATCTGAAAACGGCTGTGGCGCTGAAGTTGCCTGTGAATGTGGAGTTGGTGCATGTGAAACCCGCATGTGGAGCATTCGTTTGTGTGGATGCTCTACCAGGTTCATTCCTAGATAATGAACTCAAAGGGCACTAAGCATAGAGTGTGAAAACTGAGTTTCCTTGCAAGCCGCTAGGAAGCTGATGGTGTGTGAGGTTAGTGAGCCAAATGGAGTTGTTCTCCCACAAGAACCACTCGGCTGATTCTTCTTCAATATGCCCTTCACCAACATGCAGTGTTTCCTTGATTGAATTAGCTCTCACACCAATATTTGCGTCTAGAGCCTTTGCATTGAGGGCTATCTGAAACGGCTGTGGCGCTGAAGTTGCCTGTGAATGTGGAGTTGGTGGCATGTGAAACCCGCATGTGGAGCATTCGTTTGTGTGGGATGCTCTACCAGGTTCATTCCTAGATAATGCACTCGAAGGGCACTAAGCATAGAGTGTGAAAACTGAGTTTCCTTGAGAGCTGCTTGGAAGCCTGATGGTGTGTGAAGTTAGTGAGCCAAATGGAGTTGTTCTCCCACAAGAACCACTCGGCTGATCCTTCTTCAATATGCCCTTCACAACATGCAGTGTTTCCTTGATTGAATTAGCTCTCACACCAATATTTGCGTCTAGAGCCTTTGCATTGAGGGCTATCTGAAAACGGCTGTGGCGCTGAAGTTGCCTGTGAATGTGGAGTTGGTGGCATGTGAAACCCGCATGTGGAGCATTCGTTTGTGTGGGATGCTCTACCAGGTTCATTCCTAGATAATGCACTCAAAGGGCACTAAGCATAGAGGGTGAAATCTGAGTTTCCTTGAGAGCTGCTTGGAAGCCTGATGGTGTGTGAGGTTAGTGAGCCAAATGGAATTGTTCTCCACAAGAACCACTCGGCTGATCCTGCTTTAATATGCCCTTCACCAACATGCAGTGTTTCCTTGATTGAATTAGCTCTCACACCAATATTTGCGTCTAGAGCCTTTGCATTGAGGGCCATCTGAAAACGGCTGTGGTGCTGAAGTTGCCTGTGAGTGTGGAGTTGTTGGCATGTGAAACCCGCATGTGGAGCATTCGTTTGCTGTGGGATGCTCACCAAGCTTCATTTCAGTCCTAGGCACTCAAAGGGCACTAAGCATAGAGTGTGAAAACTGAGTTTCCTTGAGAGCTGCTTGGAAGCCTGATGGTGTGTGAAGTTAGTGAGCCAAATGGAGTTGTTCTCCCACAAGAACCACTCGGCTGATCCTTCTTCAATATGCCCTTCACCAACATGCAGTGTTTCCTTGATTGAATTAGCTCTCACACCAATATTTGCGTCTAGAGCTTTGCATTGAGGGCTATCTGAAAACGGCTGTGGCGCTGAAGTTGCCTGTGAATGTGGAGTTGGTGGCACGTGAAACCCGCATGTGGAGCATTCGTTTGTGTGGGATGCTCCACCAGGTTCATTCCTAGATAATGCACTCAAAGGGCACTAAGCATAGAGTGTGAAAACTGAGTTTCCTTGAGAGCTGCTTGGAAGCCTGATGGTGTGTGAAGTTAGTGAGCCAAATGGAGTTGTTCTCCCACAAGAACCACTCGGCTGATCCTTCTTCAATATGCCTTTCAGCAACATGCAGTGTTTCCTTGATTGAATTAGCTCTCACACCAATATTTGCGTCTAGAGCCTTTGCCTTGAGGCTATCTGAAAACGGCTGTGGCGCTAAAGTTGCCTGTGAATGTGGAGTTGGTGGCATGTGAAACCCGCATGTGCAGCATTGGTTTGTGTGGGATGCTCACCAAGCTTCATTTGAGTTCTAGGCACTCAAAGGGCATTAAGCATAGAGTGTGAAAACTGAGTTTCCTTGAGAGCTGCTTTGAAGCCTGATGGTGTGAGAAGGCAGTGAGCCAAATGGAGTTGTTCTCCCACAAGAACCACTCAGCTTATCCTTCTTCAATATGCCCTTCACCAACATGCAGTGTTTCCTTGATTGAATTAGCTCTCACACCAATATTTGCGTTTAGAGCCTTTGCATTGAGGGCTATCTGAATACGGCTGTGGCGCTGAAGTTGCCTGTGAATGTGGAGTTGGTGGCATGTGAAACCCGCATGTGGAGCATTCGTTTGTGTGGGATGCTCACCAAGCTTTATTTCAGTCCTAGGCACTCAAAGGGCACTAAGCATAGAGTGTGAAAACTGAGTTTCCTTGAGAGCTGCTTGGAAGCCTGATGGTGTGTGAAGTTAGTGAGCCAAATGGAGTTGTTCTCCCACAAGAACCACTCGGCTGATCCTTCTTCAATATGCCCTTCACCAACATGCAGTGTTTCCTTGATTGAATTAGCTCTCACACCAATATTTGCGTCTAGAGCCTTTGCATTGAGGGCTATCTGAAAACGGCTGTGGCGCTGAAGTTGCCTGTGAATGTGGAGTTGGTGGCATGTGAAACCCGCATGTGGAGCATTCGTTTGTGTGGGATGCTCTACCAGGTTCATTCCTAGATAATGCACTCAAAGGGCACTAAGCATAGAGTGTGAAATCTGAGTTTCCTTGCGAATTGCTGGGAAGCCTGATGGTGTGTGAGGTTATTGAGCCAAATGGAGTTGTTCTCCCACAAGAACCACTCGGCTGATCCTTCTTCAATATGCCCTTCACCAACATGCAGTGTTTCCTTGATTGAATTAGCTCTCACACCAATATTTGCGTCTAGAGCTTTGCATTGAGGGCTATCTGAAAACGGCTGTGGCGCTGAAGTTGCCTGTGAATGTGGAGTTGGTGGCATGTGAAACACGCATGTGGAGCATTCGTTTGTGTGGGATGCTCCACCAGGTTCATTCCTAGATAATGCACTCAAAGGGCACTAAGCATAGAGTGTGAAAACTGAGTTTCCTTGAGAGCTGCTTTGAAGCCTGATGGTGTGTGAAGTTAGTGATCCAAATGGAGTTGTTCTCCCACAAGAACCACTCGGCTGATCCTTCTTCAATATGCCTTTCAGCAACATGCAGTGTTTCCTTGATTGAATTAGCTCTCACACCAATATTTGCGTCTAGAGCCTTTGCCTTGAGGGTTATCTGAAAACGGCTGTGGCGCTAAAGTTGCCTGTGAATGTGGAGTTGGTGGCATGTGAAACCCGCATGTGCAGCATTGGTTTGTGTGGGATGCTCACCAAGCTTCATTTGAGTCCTAGGCACTCAAAGGGCATTAAGCATAGAGTGTGAAAACTGAGTTTCCTTGAGAGCTGCTTTGAAGCCTGATGGTGTGAGAAGGCAGTGAGCCAAATGGAGTTGTTCTCCCACAAGAACCACTCAGCTTATCCTTCTTCAATATGCCCTTCACCAACATGCAGTGTTTCCTTGATTGAATTAGCTCTCACACCAATATTTGCGTCTAGAGCCTTTGCATTGAGGGCTATCTGAATACGGCTGTGGCGCTGAAGTTGCCTGTGAATGTGGAGTTGGTGGCATGTGAAACCCGCATGTGGAGCATTGGTTTGTGTGGGATGCTCACCAAGCTTTATTTCAGTCCTAGGCACTCAAAGGGCACTAAGCATAGAGTGTGAAAACTGAGTTTCCTTGAGAGCTGCTTGGAAGCCTGATGGTGTGTGAAGTTAGTGAGCCAAATGGAGTTGTTCTCCCACAAGAACCACTCGGCTGATTCTTCTTCACTATGCCCTTCACCAACATGCAGTGTTTCCTTGATTGAATTAGCTCTCACACCAATATTTGCGTCTAGAGCCTTTGCATTGAGGGCTATCTGAAAACGGCTGTGGCGCTGAAGTTGCCTGTGAATGTGGAGTTGGTGGCATGTGAAACCCGCATGTGGAGCATTCGTTTGTGTGGGATGCTCTACCAGGTTCATTCCTAGATAATGCACTCGAAGGGCACTAAGCATAGAGTGTGAAAACTGAGTTTCCTTGAGAGCTGCTTGGAAGCCTGATGGTGTGTGAAGTTAGTGAGCCAAATGGAGTTGTTCTCCCACAAGAACCACTCGGCTGATCCTTCTTCAATATGCCCTTCACCAACATGCAGTGTTTCCTTGATTGAATTAGCTCTCACACCAATATTTGCGTCTAGAGCCTTTGCATTGAGGGCTATCTGAAAACGGCTGTGGCGCTGAAGTTGCCTGTGAATGTGGAGTTGGTGGCATGTGAAACCCGCATGTGGAGCATTCGTTTGTGTGGGATGCTCTACCAGGTTCATTCCTAGATAATGAACTCAAAGGGCACTAAGCATAGAGTGTGAAAACTGAGTTTCCTTGCAAGCCGCTAGGAAGCCTGATGGTGTGTGAGGTTAGTGAGCCAAATGGAGTTGTTCTCCCACAAGAACCACTCGGCTGATTCTTCTTCAATATGCCCTTCACCAACATGCAGTGTTTCCTTGATTGAATTAGCTCTCACACCAATATTTGCGTCTAGAGCCTTTGCATTGAGGGCTATCTGAAAACGGCTGTGGCGCTGAAGTTGCCTGTGAATGTGGAGTTGGTGGCATGTGAAACCCGCATGTGGAGCATTCGTTTGTGTGGGATGCTCTACCAGGTTCATTCCTAGATAATGCACTCGAAGGGCACTAAGCATAGAGTGTGAAAACTGAGTTTCCTTGAGAGCTGCTTGGAAGCCTGATGGTGTGTGAAGTTAGTGAGCCAATGGAGTTGTTCTCCCACAAGAACCACTCGGCTGATCCTTCTTCAATATGCCCTTCACCAACATGCAGTGTTTCCTTGATTGAATTAGCTCTCACACCAATATTTGCGTCTAGAGCCTTTGCATTGAGGGCTATCTGAAAACGGCTGTGGCGCTGAAGTTGCCTGTGAATGTGGAGTTGGTGGCATGTGAAACCCGCATGTGGAGCATTCGTTTGTGTGGGATGCTCTACCAGGTTCATTCCTAGATAATGCACTCAAAGGGCACTAAGCATAGAGGGTGAAATCTGAGTTTCCCTTGAGAGCTGCTTGGAAGCCTGATGGTGTGTGAGGTTAGTGAGCCAAATGGAATTGTTCTCCACAAGAACCACTCGGCTGATCCTGCTTTAATATGCCTTCACCAACATGCAGTGTTTCCTTGATTGAATTAGCTCTCACACCAATATTTGCGTCTAGAGCCTTTGCATTGAGGGCCATCTGAAAACGGCTGTGGTGCTGAAGTTGCCTGTGAGTGTGGAGTTGTTGGCATGTGAAACCCGCATGTGGAGCATTCGTTTGTGTGGGATGCTCACCAAGCTTCATTTCAGTCCTAGGCACTCAAAGGGCACTAAGCATAGAGTGTGAAAACTGAGTTTCCTTGAGAGCTGCTTGGAAGCCTGATGGTGTGTGAAGTTAGTGAGCCAAATGGAGTTGTTCTCCCACAAGAACCACTCGGCTGATCCTTCTTCAATATGCCCTTCACCAACATGCAGTGTTTCCTTGATTGAATTAGCTCTCACACCAATATTTGCGTCTAGAGCTTTGCATTGAGGGCTATCTGAAACGGCTGTGGCGCTGAAGTTGCCTGTGAATGTGGAGTTGGTGGCACGTGAAACCCGCATGTGGAGCATTCGTTTGTGTGGGATGCTCCACCAGGTTCATTCCTAGATAATGCACTCAAAGGGCACTAAGCATAGAGTGTGAAAACTGAGTTTCCTTGAGAGCTGCTTGGAAGCCTGATGGTGTGTGAAGTTAGTGAGCCAAATGGAGTTGTTCTCCCACAAGAACCACTCGGCTGATCCTTCTTCAATATGCCTTTCAGCAACATGCAGTGTTTCCTTGATTGAATTAGCTCTCACACCAATATTTGCGTCTAGAGCCTTTGCCTTGAGGGCTATCTGAAAACGGCTGTGGCGCTAAAGTTGCCTGTGAATGTGGAGTTGGTGGCATGTGAAACCCGCATGTGCAGCATTGGTTTGTGTGGATGCTCACCAAGCTTCATTTGAGTTCTAGGCACTCAAAGGGCATTAAGCATAGAGTGTGAAAACTGAGTTTCCTTGAGAGCTGCTTTGAAGCCTGATGGTGTGAGAAGGCAGTGAGCCAAATGGAGTTGTTCTCCACAAGAACCACTCAGCTTATCCTTCTTCAATATGCCCTTCACCAACATGCAGTGTTTCCTTGATTGAATTAGCTCTCACACCAATATTTGCGTTTAGAGCCTTTGCATTGAGGGCTATCTGAATACGGCTGTGGCGCTGAAGTTGCCTGTGAATGTGGAGTTGGTGGCATGTGAAACCCGCATGTGGAGCATTCGTTTGTGTGGGATGCTCACCAAGCTTTATTTCAGTCCTAGGCACTCAAAGGGCACTAAGCATAGAGTGTGAAAACTGAGTTTCCTTGAGAGCTGCTTGGAAGCCTGATGGTGTGTGAAGTTAGTGAGCCAAATGGAGTTGTTCTCCCACAAGAACCACTCGGCTGATCCTTCTTCAATATGCCCTTCACCAACATGCAGTGTTTCCTTGATTGAATTAGCTCTCACACCAATATTTGCGTCTAGAGCCTTTGCATTGAGGGCTATCTGAAAACGGCTGTGGCGCTGAAGTTGCCTGTGAATGTGGAGTTGGTGGCATGTGAAACCCGCATGTGGAGCATTCGTTTGTGTGGGATGCTCTACCAGGTTCATTCCTAGATAATGCACTCAAAGGGCACTAAGCATAGAGTGTGAAATCTGAGTTTCCTTGCGAATTGCTGGGAAGCCTGATGGTGTGTGAGGTTATTGAGCCAAATGGAGTTGTTCTCCCACAAGAACCACTCGGCTGATCCTTCTTCAATATGCCCTTCACCAACATGCAGTGTTTCCTTGATTGAATTAGCTCTCACACCAATATTTGCGTCTAGAGCTTTGCATTGAGGGCTATCTGAAAACGGCTGTGGCGCTGAAGTTGCCTGTGAATGTGGAGTTGGTGGCATGTGAAACACGCATGTGGAGCATTCGTTTGTGTGGGATGCTCACCAGGTTCATTCCTAGATAATGCACTCAAAGGGCACTAAGCATAGAGTGTGAAAACTGAGTTTCCTTGAGAGCTGCTTTGAAGCCTGATGGTGTGTGAAGTTAGTGATCCAAATGGAGTTGTTCTCCCACAAGAACCACTCGGCTGATCCTTCTTCAATATGCCTTTCAGCAACATGCAGTGTTTCCTTGATTGAATTAGCTCTCACACCAATATTTGCGTCTAGAGCCTTTGCCTTGAGGGTTATCTGAAAACGGCTGTGGCGCTAAAGTTGCTGTGAATGTGGAGTTGGTGGCATGTGAAACCCGCATGTGCAGCATTGGTTTGTGTGGGATGCTCACCAAGCTTCATTTGAGTCCTAGGCACTCAAAGGGCATTAAGCATAGAGTGTGAAAACTGAGTTTCCTTGAGAGCTGCTTTGAAGCCTGATGGTGTGAGAAGGCAGTGAGCCAAATGAGTTGTTCTCCCACAAGAACCACTCAGCTTATCCTTCTTCAATATGCCCTTCACCAACATGCAGTGTTTCCTTGATTGAATTAGCTCTCACACCAATATTTGCGTCTAGAGCCTTTGCATTGAGGGCTATCTGAATACGGCTGTGGCGCTGAAGTTGCCTGTGAATGTGGAGTTGGTGGCATGTGAAACCCGCATGTGGAGCATTGGTTTGTGTGGGATGCTCACCAAGCTTTATTTCAGTCCTAGGCACTCAAAGGGCACTAAGCATAGAGTGTGAAAACTGAGTTTCCTTGAGAGCTGCTTGGAAGCCTGATGGTGTGTGAAGTTAGTGAGCCAAATGGAGTTGTTCTCCCACAAGAACCACTCGGCTGATTCTTCTTCACTATGCCCTTCACCAACATGCAGTGTTTCCTTGATTGAATTAGCTCTCACACCAATATTTGCGTCTAGAGCCTTTGCATTGAGGGCTATCTGAAAACGGCTGTGGCGCTGAAGTTGCCTGTGAATGTGGAGTTGGTGGCATGTGAAACCCGCATGTGGAGCATTCGTTTGTGTGGGATGCTCACCAAGCTTTATTTCAGTCCTAGGCACTCAAAGGGCACTAAGCATAGAGTGTGAAAACTGAGTTTCCTTGAGAGCTGCTTGGAAGCCTGATGGTGTGTGAAGTTAGTGAGCCAAATGGAGTTGTTCTCCCACAGGAACCACTCAGCTGATCCTTCTTCAATATGCCCTTCACCAACATGCAGTGTTTCCTTGATTGAATTAGCTCTCACACCAATATTTGCGTCTAGAGCCTTTGCCTTGAGGGCTATCTGAAAACGGCTGTGGCGCTGAAGTTGCCTGTGAATGTGGAGTTAGTGGCATGTGAAACCCGCATGTGGAGCATTCGTATGTGTGGGATGCTCTACCAGGTTCATTCCTAGATAATGAACTCAAAGGGCACTAAGCATAGAGTGTGAAAACTGAGTTTCCTTGGAAGCCGCTTAGAAGCCTGATGGTGTGTGAAGTTAGTGAGCCAAATGGAGTTGTTCTCCCACAAGAACCACTCGGCTGATTCTTCTTCAATATGCCCTTCACCAACATGCAGTGTTTCCTTGATTGAATTAGCTCTCACACCAATATTTGCGTCTAGAGCGTTTGCATTGAGGGCTATCTGAAAACGGCTGTGGCGCTGAAGTTGCCTGTGAATGTGGAGTTGGTGGCATGTGAAACCCGCATGTGGAGCATTCGTTTGTGTGGATGCTCTACCAGGTTCATTCCTAGATAATGCACTCAAAGGGCACTAAGCATAGAGTGTGAAAACTGAGTTTCCTTGAGAGCTGCTTGGAAGCCTGATGGTGTGTGAGGTTAGTGAGCCAAATGGAGTTGTTCTCCCACAAGAACCACTCGGCTGATTCCTCTTCAATATGCCCTTCACCAACATGCAGTGTTTCCTGATTGAATTAGCTCTCACACCAATATTTGCGTCTAGAGCCTTTGCATTGAGGGCTATCTGAAAACGGCTGTGGCGCTGAAGTTGCCTGTGAATGTGGAGTTGGTGGCATGTGAAACCCGCATGTGGAGCATTCGTTTGTGTGGGATGCTCTACCAGGTTCATTCCTAGATAATGCACTCGAAGGGCACTAAGCATAGAGTGTGAAAACTGAGTTTCCTTGAGAGCTGCTTGGAAGCCTGATGGTGTGTGAAGTTAGTGAGCCAAATGGAGTTGTTCTCCCACAAGAACACTCGGCTGATTCTTCTTCACTATGCCCTTCACCAACATGCAGTGTTTCCTTGATTGAATTAGCTCTCCACACCACCATATTTGCGCCTAGAGCCTTTGCATTGAGGGCTATCTGAAAACGGCTGTGGCGCTGAAGTTGCCTGTGAATGTGGAGTTGGTGGCATGTGAAACCCGCATGTGGAGCATTCGTTTGTGTGGGATGCTCACCAAGCTTCATTTCAGTCCTAGGCACTCAAAGGGCACTAAGCATAGAGTGTGAAAACTGAGTTTCCTTGAGAGCTGCTTGGAAGCCTGATGGTGTGTGAAGTTAGTGAGCCAAATGAGTTGTTCTCCCACAAGAACACTCGGCTGATCCTTCTTCAATATGCCTTTCAGCAACATGCAGTGTTTCCTTGATTGAATTAGCTCTCACACCAATATTTGCGTCTAGAGCCTTTGCCTTGAGGGTTATCTGAAAACGGCTGTGGCGCTAAAGTTGCCTGTGAATGTGGAGTTGGTGGCATGTGAAACCCGCATGTGCAGCATTGGTTTGTGTCGGGATGCTCACCAAGCTTCATTTGAGTCCTAGCACTCAAAGGGCATTAAGCATAGAGTGTGAAAACTGAGTTTCCTTGAGAGCTGCTTTGAAGCCTGATGGTGTGAGAAGGCAGTGAGCCAAATGGAGTTGTTCTCCCACAAGAACCACTCAGCTTATCCTTCTTCACTATGCCCTTCACCAACATGCAGTGTTTCCTTGATTGAATTAGCTCTCACACCAATATTTGCGTCTAGAGCCTTTGCATTGAGGGCTATCTGAATACGGCTGTGGCGCTGAAGTTGCCTGTGAATGTGGAGTTGGTGGCATGTGAAACCCGCATGTGGAGCATTGGTTTGTGTGGGATGCTCACCAAGCTTTATTTCAGTCCTAGGCACTCAAAGGGCACTAAGCATAGAGTGTGAAAACTGAGTTTCCTTGAGAGCTGCTTGGAAGCCTGATGGTGTGTGAGTTAGTGAGCCAAATGGAGTTGTTCTCCCACAAGAACCACTCGGCTGATTCTTCTTCACTATGCCCTTCACCACATGCAGTGTTTCCTTGATTGAATTAGCTCTCACACCAATATTTGCGTCTAGAGCCTTTGCATTGAGGGCTATCTGAAAACGGCTGTGGCGCTGAAGTTGCCTGTGAATGTGGAGTTGGTGGCATGTGAAACCCGCATGTGGAGCATTCGTTTGTGTGGGATGCTCACCAAGCTTTATTTCAGTCCTAGGCACTCAAAGGGCACTAAGCATAGAGTGTGAAAACTGAGTTTCCTTGAGAGCTGCTTGGAAGCCTGATGGTGTGTGAAGTTAGTGAGCCAAATGGAGTTGTTCTCCCACAGGAACCACTCAGCTGATCCTTCTTCAATATGCCCTTCACCAACATGCAGTGTTTCCTTGATTGAATTAGCTCTCACACCAATATTTGCGTCTAGAGCCTTTGCCTTGAGGGCTATCTGAAAACGGCTGTGGCGCTGAAGTTGCCTGTGAATGTGGAGTTAGTGGCATGTGAAACCCGCATGTGGAGCATTCGTATGTGTGGGATGCTCTACCAGGTTCATTCCTAGATAATGAACTCAAAGGGCACTAAGCATAGAGTGTGAAAACTGAGTTTCCTTGGAAGCCGCTTAGAAGCCTGATGGTGTGTGAAGTTAGTGAGCCAAATGGAGTTGTTCTCCCACAAGAACCACTCGGCTGATTCTTCTTCAATATGCCCTTCACCAACATGCAGTGTTTCCTTGATTGAATTAGCTCTCACACAATATTTGCGTCTAGAGCGTTTGCATTGAGGGCTATCTGAAAACGGCTGTGGCGCTGAAGTTGCCTGTGAATGTGGAGTTGGTGGCATGTGAAACCCGCATGTGGAGCATTCGTTTGTGTGGGATGCTCTACCAGGTTCATTCCTAGATAATGCACTCAAAGGGCACTAAGCATAGAGTGTGAAAACTGAGTTTCCTTGAGAGCTGCTTGGAAGCCTGATGGTGTGTGAGGTTAGTGAGCCAAATGGAGTTGTTCTCCCACAAGAACCACTCGGCTGATTCCTCTTCAATATGCCCTTCACCAACATGCAGTGTTTCCTTGATTGAATTAGCTCTCACACCAATATTTGCGTCTAGAGCCTTTGCATTGAGGGCTATCTGAAAACGGCTGTGGCGCTGAAGTTGCCTGTGAATGTGGAGTTGGTGGCATGTGAAACCCGCATGTGGAGCATTCGTTTGTGTGGGATGCTCTACCAGGTTCATTCCTAGATAATGCACTCGAAGGGCACTAAGCATAGAGTGTGAAAACTGAGTTTCCTTGAGAGCTGCTTGGAAGCCTGATGGTGTGTGAAGTTAGTGAGCCAAATGGAGTTGTTCTCCCACAAGAACCACTCGGCTGATTCTTCTTCACTATGCCCTTCACCAACATGCAGTGTTTCCTTGATTGAATTAGCTCTCACACCAATATTTGCGCCTAGAGCCTTTGCATTGAGGGCTATCTGAAAAACGGCTGTGGCGCTGAAGTTGCCTGTGAATGTGGAGTTGGGTGGCATGTGAAACCCGCATGTGGAGCATTCGTTTGTGTGGATGCTCACCAAGCTTCATTTCAGTCCTAGGCACTCAAGGGCACTAAGCATAGAGTGTGAAAACTGAGTTTCCTTGAGAGCTGCTTGGAAGCCTGATGGTGTGTGAAGTTAGTGAGCCAAATGGAGTTGTTCTCCCACAAGAACCACTCGGCTGATCCTTCTTCAATATGCCCTTCACCAACATGCAGTGTTTCCTTGATTGAATAAGCTCTCACACCAATATTTGCGTCTAGAGCCTTTACATTGAGGGCTATCTGAAAACGGCTGTGGCGCTGAAGTTGCCTGTGAATGTGGAGTTGGTGGCATGTGAAACCCGCATGTGGAGCATTCGTTTGTGTGGGATGCTCTACCAGGTTCATTCCTAGATAATGCACTCAAAGGGCACTAAGCATAGAGTGTGAAAACTGAGTTTCCTTGAGAGCTGCTTGGAAGCCTGATGGTGTGTGAGGTTAGTGAGCCAAATGGAGTTGTTCTCCACAAGAACCACTCGGCTGATTCTTCTTCAATATGCCCTTCACCAACATGCAGTGTTTCCTTGATTGAATTAGCTCTCACACCAATATTTGCGTCTAGAGCCTTTGCATTGAGGGCTATCTGAAAACGGCTGTGGCGCTGAAGTTGCCTGTGAATGTGGAGTTGGTGGCATGTGAAACCCGCATGTGGAGCATTCGTTTGTGTGGGATGCTCTACCAGGTTCATTCCTAGATAATGCACTCGAAGGGCACTAAGCATAGAGTGTGAAAACTGAGTTTCCTTGAGAGCTGCTTGGAAGCCTGATGGTGTGTGAGGTTAGTGAGCCAAATGGAGTTGTTCTCCCACAAGAACCACTCGGCTGATTCTTCTTCACTATGCCCTTCACCAACATGCAGTGTTTCCTTGATTGAATTAGCTCTCACACCAATATTTGCGCCTAGAGCCTTTGCATTGAGGCTATCTGAAAACGGCTGTGGCGCTGAAGTTGCCTGTGAATGTGGAGTTGGTGGCATGTGAAACCCGCATGTGGAGCATTCGTTTGTGTGGGATGCTCACCAAGCTTCATTTCAGTCCTAGGCACTCAAAGGGCACTAAGCATAGAGTGTGAAAACTGAGTTTCCTTGAGAGCTGCTTGGAAGCCTGATGGTGTGTGAAGTTAGTGAGCCAAATGGAGTTGTTCTCCCACAAGAACCACTCGGCTGATCCTTCTTCATATGCCCTTCACCAACTGCAGTGTTTCCTTGATTGAATTAGCTCTCACACCAATATTTGCGTCTAGAGCCTTTGCATTGAGGGCTATCTGAAAACGGCTGTGGCGCTGAAGTTGCCTGTGAATGTGGAGTTGGTGGCATGTGAAACCCGCATGTGGAGCATTCGTTTGTGTGGGATGCTCTACCAGGTTCATTCCTAGATAATGCACTCAAAGGGCACTAAGCATAGAGGGTGAAATCTGAGTTTCCTTGCGAATTGCTGGGAAGCCTGATGGTGTGTGAGGTAAGTGAGCCAAATGGAGTTGTTCTCCCACAAGAACCACTCGGCTGATCTGCTTCAATATGCCCTTCACCAACATGCAGTGTTTCCTTGATTGAATTAGCTCTCACACCAATATTTGCGTCTAGAGCCTTTGCATTGAGGGCTATCTGAAAACGGCTGTGGTGCTGAAGTTGCCTGTGAATGTGGAGTTGGTGGCATGTGAAACCCGCATGTGGAGCATTCGTTTGTGTGGGATGCTCACCAAGCTTCATTTCAGTCCTAGGCACTCAAAGGGCACTAAGCATAGAGTGTGAAAACTGAGTTTCCTTGAGAGCTGCTTGGAAGCCTGATGGTGTGTGAAGTTAGTGAGCCAAATGGAGTTGTTCTCCCACAAGAACCACTCGGCTGATCCTTCTTCAATATGCCCTTCACCAACATGCAGTGTTTCCTTGATTGAATTAGCTCTCACACCAATATTTGCGTCTAGAGCTTTGCATTGAGGGCTATCTGAAAACGGCTGTGGCGCTGAAGTTGCCTGTGAATGTGGAGTTGGTGGCATGTGAAACCCGCATGTGGAGCATTCGTTTGTGTGGGATGCTCCACCAGGTTCATTCCTAGATAATGCACTCAAAGGGCACTAAGCATAGAGTGTGAAAACTGAGTTCCTTGAGAGCTGCTTGGAAGCCTGATGGTGTGTGAAGTTAGTGAGCCAAATGGAGTTGTTCTCCCACAAGAACCACTCGGCTGATCCTTCTTCAATATATCCTTCACCAACATGCAGTGTTTCCTTGATTGAATTAGCTCTCACACCAATATTTGCGCTAGAGCCTTTGCATTGAGGGCTATCTGAAAACGCTGTGGCGCTGAAGTTGCCTGTGAATGTGGAGTGGTGGCATGTGAAACCCGCATGTGGAGCATTCGTTTGTGTGGGATGCTCACCAAGCTTCATTTCAGTCCTAGGCACTCAAAGGGCACTAAGCATAGAGTGTGAAAACTGAGTTTCCTTGAGAGCTGCTTGAAGCCTGATGGTGTGTGAAGTTAGTGAGCCAAATGGAGTTGTTCTCCCACAAGAACCACTCGGCTGATCCTTCTTCAATATGCCCTTCACCAACATGCAGTGTTTCCTTGATTGAATTAGCTCTCACACCAATATTTGCGTCTAGAGCTTTGCATTGAGGGCTATCTGAAAACGGTTGTGGCGCTGAAGTTGCCTGTGAATGTGGAGTTGGTGGCATGTGAAACCCGCATGTGGAGCATTCGTTTGTGTGGGATGCTCCACCAGGTTCATTCCTAGATAATGCACTCAAAGGGCACTAAGCATAGAGTGTGAAAACTGAGTTTCCTTGAGAGCTGCTTGGAAGCCTGATGGTGTGTGAAGTTAGTGAGCCAAATGGAGTTGTTCTCCACAAGAACCACTCGGCTGATCCTTCTTCAATATGCCTTTCAGCAACATGCAGTGTTTCCTTGATTGAATTAGCTCTCACACCAATATTTGCGTCTAGAGCCTTTGCCTGGAGGGCTATCTGAAACGGCTGTGGCGCTAAAGTTGCCTGTGAATGTGGAGTTGGTGGCATGTGAAACCCGCATGTGCAGCATTGGTTTGTGTGGGATGCTCACCAAGCTTCATTTGAGTCCTAGGCACTCAAAGGGCACTAAGCATAGAGTGTGAAAACTGAGTTTCCTTGAGAGCTGCTTTGAAGCCTGATGGTGTGTGAAGTTAGTGAGCCAAATGGAGTTGTTCTCCCACAAGAACCACTCAGCTGATCCTTCTTCAATATGCCCTTCACCAACATGCAGTGTTTCCTTGATTGATTAGCTCTCACACCAATATTTGCGTCTAGAGCCTTTGCATTGAGGGCTATCTGAATACGGCTGTGGCGCTGAAGTTGCCTGTGAATGAGGAGTTGGTGGCATGTGAACCCGCATGTGGAGCATTGGTTTGTGTGGATGCTCACCAAGCTTTATTTCAGTCCTAGGCACTCAAAGGGCACTAAGCATAGAGTGTGAAAACTGAGTTTCCTTGAGAGCTGCTTGGAAGCCTGATGGTGTGAGAAGTTAGTGAGCCAAATGGAGTTGTTCTCCCACAGGACCACTCAGCTGATCCTGCTTCA
>NW_026701080.1:0-43067 GCF_030435755.1 Ochotona princeps | reverse complement strand
CACACAAACGAATGCTCCACATGCGGGTTTCACATGCCACCAACTCCACATTCACAGGCAACTTCAGCGCCACAGCCGTTTTCAGATAGCCCTCAATGCAAAGGCTCTAGACGCAAATATTGGTTTGAGAGCTAATTCAATCAAGGAAACACTGCATGTTGGTGAAGGGCATATTGAAGAAGGATCAGCCGAGTGGTTCTTGTGGGAGAACAACTCCATTTGGCTCACTAACTTCACACACCATCAGGCTTCCAAGCAGCTCTCAAGGAAACTCAGTTTTTCACACTCTATGCTTAGTGCCCTTTGAGTGCATTATCTAGGAATGAACCTGGTAGAGCATCCCACACAAACGAATGCTCCACATGCGGGTTTCACATGCCACCAACTCCACATTCACAGGCAACTTCAGCGCCACAGCCGTTTTCAGATAGCCCTCAATGCAAAGGCTCTAGACGCAAATATTGGTTTGAGAGCTAATTCAATCAAGGAAACACTGCATGTTGGTGAAGGGCATATTGAAGAAGGATCAGCCGAGTGGTTCTTGTGGGAGAACAACTCCATTTGGCTCACTAACTTCACACACCATCAGGCTTCCAAGCAGCTCTCAAGGAAACTCAGTTTTCACACTCTATGCTTAGTGCCCTTTGAGTGCATTATCTAGGAATGAACCTGGTAGAGCATCCCACACAAACGAATGCTCCACATGCGGGTTTCACATGCCACCAACTCCACATTCACAGGCAACTTCAGCGCCACAGCCGTTTTCAGATAGCCCTCAATGCAAAGGCTCTAGATGCAAATATTGGTGTGAGAGATAATTCAATCAAGGAAACACTGCATGTTGGTGAAGGGCATATTGAAGAAGGATCAGCCGAGTGGTTCTTGTGGGAGAACAACTCCATTTGGCTCACTAACTTCACACACCATCAGGCTTCCAAGCAGCTCTCAAGGAAACTCAGTTTTCACACTCTATGCTTAGTGCCCTTTGTATGGCTAGGACTGAAATGAACCTGGTAGAGCATCCCACACAAACGAATGCTCCACATGCGGGTTTCACATGCCACCAACTCCACATTCACAGGCAACATCAGCGCCACAGCCGTTTCAGATAGCCCTCAATGCAAAGGCTCTAGACGCAAATATTGGTGTGAGAGCTAATTCAATCAAGGAAACACTGCATGTTGGTGAAGGGCATATTGAAGAAGGATCAGCCGAGTGGTTCTTGTGGGAGAACAACTCCATTTGGCTCACTAACTTCACACACCATCAGGCTTCCAAGCAGCTCTCAAGGAAACTCAGTTTTCACGCTCTATGTTTACTGCCCTTTGAGTGCATTATCTAGGAATGAACCTGGTAGAGCTTGGTCTGCCACACAAACGAATGCTCCACATGCGGGTTTCACATGCCACCAACTCCACATTCACAGGCAACTTCAGCGCCACAGCCGTTTTCAGATAGCCCTCAATGCAAAGGCTCTAGACGCAAATATTGGTGTGAGAGCTAATTCAATCAAGGAAACACTGCATGTTGGTGAAGGGCATATTGAAGAAGGATCAGCCGAGTGGATCTTGTGGGAGAACAACTCCATTTGGCTCACTAACTTCACACACCATCAGGCTTCCAAGCAGCTCTCAAGGAAACTCAGTTTTCACACTCTATGCTTAGTGCCCGTTGTGTGCCTAGGACTGAAATGAAGCTTGGTCAGCATCCCACACAAACGAATGCTCCACATGCGGGTTTCACATGCCACCAACTCCACATTCACAGTCAACATCAGCGCCACAGCCGTTTTCAGATAGCTCTCAATGCAAAGGCTCTAGACGCAAATATTGGTGTCGAGAGCTAATTCAATCAAGGAAACACTGCATGTTGGTGAAGGGCATATTGAAGAAGGATCAGCCGAGTGGTTCTTGTGGGAGAACAACTCCATTTGGCTCACTAACTTCACACACCATCAGGCTTCCAAGCAGCTCTCAAGGAAACTCAGTTTTCACACTCTATGCTTAGTGCCCTTTGTGTGCCTAGGACTGAAATGAAGCTTGGTCAGCATCCCACACAAACGAATGCTCCACATGCGGGTTTCACATGCCACCAACTCCACATTCACAGGCAACTTCAGCGCCACAGCCGTTTTCAGATAGCCCTCAATGCAAAGGCTCTAGACGCAAATATTGGTGTGAGAGCTAATTCAATCAAGGAAACACTGCATGTTGGTGAAGGGCATATTGAAGAAGGATCAGCCGAGTGGTTCTTGTGGGAGAACAACTCCATTTGGCTCACTAACTTCACACACCATCAGGCTTCCAAGCAGCTCTCAAGGAAACTCAGTTTTCACACTCTATGCTTAGTGCCCTTTGAGTGCATTATCTAGGAATGAACCTGGTAGAGCATCCCACACAAACGAATGCTCCACATGCGGGTTTCACATGCCACCAACTCCACATTCACAGGCAACTTCAGCGCACAGCCGTTTTCAGATAGCCCTCAATGCAAAGGCTCTAGACGCAAATATTGGTGTGAGAGCTAATTCAATCAAGGAAACACTGCATGTTGGTGAAGGGCATATTGAAGAAGGATCAGCCGAGTAGTTCTTGTGGGAGAACAATTCCATTTGGCTCACTAACTTCACACACCATCAGGCTTCCAAGCAGCTCTCAAGGAAACTCAGTTTTCACACTCTATGCTTAGTGCCCTTTGCGTGCCTGGGACAGAAATGAAGCTTGGTCAGCATCCCACACAAACGAATGCTCCACATGCGGGTTTCACATGCCACCAACTCCACATTCACAGGCAACATCAGCGCCACAGCCGTTTTCAGATAGCCTTCAATGCAAAGGCTCTAGACGCAAATATTGGTGTGAGAGCTAATTCAATCAAGGAAACATTGCATGTTGGTGAAGGGCATATTGAAGAAGGATCAGCCGAGTAGTTCTTGTGGGAGAACAATTCCATTTGGCTCACTAACTTCACACACCATCAGGCTTCCAAGCAGCTCTCAAGGAAACTCAGTTTTCACACTCTATGCTTAGTGCCCTTTGCGTGCCTGGGACAGAAATGAAGCTTGGTCAGCATCCCACACAAACGAATGCTCCACATGCGGGTTTCACATGCCACCAACTCCACATTCACAGGCAACTTCAGCGCCACAGCCGTTTTCAGATAGCCCTCAATGCAAAGGCTCTAGATGCAAATATTGGTGTGAGAGCTAATTCAATCAAGGAAACACTGCATGTTGGTGAAGGGCATATTGAAGAAGGATCAGCCGAGTGGTTCTTGTGGGAGAACAACTCCATTTGGCTCACTAACTTCACACACCATCAGGCTTCCAAGCAGCTCTCAAGGAAACTCAGTTTTCACACTCTATGTTTAGTGCCCTTTGTATGGCTAGGAATGAAATGAACCTGGTAGAGCATCCCACACAAACGAATGCTCCACATGCGGGTTTCACATGCCACCAACTCCACATTCACAGGCAACTTCAGCGCCACAGCCGTTTTCAGATAGCCCTCAATGCAAAGGCTCTAGACGCAAATATTGGTGTGAGAGCTAATTCAATCAAGGAAACACTGCATGTTGGTGAAGGGCATATTGAAGAAGGATCAGCCGAGTGGTTCTTGTGGGAGAACAACTCCATTTGGCTCACTAACTTCACACACCATCAGGCTTCCAAGCAGCTCTCAAGGAAACTCAGTTTTCACACTCTATGCTTAGTGCCCTTTGAGTGCATTATCTAGGAATGAACCTGGTAGAGCATCCCACACAAACGAATGCTCCACATGCGGGTTTCACATGCCACCAACTCCACATTCACAGGCAACTTCAGCGCCACAGCCGTTTTCAGATAGCCCTCAATGCAAAGGCTCTAGACGCAAATATTGGTGTGAGAGCTAATTCAATCAAGGAAACACTGCATGTTGGTGAAGGGCATATTGAAGAAGGATCAGCCGAGTAGTTCTTGTGGGAGAACAACTCCATTTGGCTCACTAACTTCACACACCATCAGGCTTCCAAGCAGCTCTCAAGGAAACTCAGTTTTCACACTCTATGCTTAGTGCCCTTTGAGTGCATTATCTAGGAATGAACCTGGTAGAGCATCCCACACAAACGAATGCTTCACATGCGGGTTTCACATGCCACCAACTCCACATTCACAGGCAACTTCAGCGCCACAGCCGTTTTCAGATAGCCCTCAATGAAAAGGCTCTAGACGCAAATATTGGTGTGAGAGCTAATTCAATCAAGGAAACACTGCATGTTGGTGAAGGGCATATTGAAGAAGGATCAGCCGAGTGGTTCTTGTGGGAGAACAACTCCATTTGGCTCACTAACTTCACACACCATCAGGCTTCCAAGCAGCTCTCAAGGAAACTCAGTTTTCACACTCTATGCTTAGTGCCCTTTGAGTGCATTATCTAGGAATGAACCTGGTAGAGCATCCCACACAAACGAATGCTCCACATGCGGGTTTCACATGCCACCAACTCCACATTGACAGGCAACTTCAGCGGCACAGCCGTTTTCAGATAGCCCTCAATGCAAAGGCTCTAGATGCAAATATTGGTGTGAGAGCTAATTCAATCAAGGAAACACTGCATGTTGGTGAAGGGCATATTGAAGAAGGATCAGCCGAGTGGTTCTTGTGGGAGAACAACTCCATTTGGCTCACTAACTTCACACACCATCAGGCTTCCAAGCAGCTCTCAAGGAAACTCAGTTTTCACACTCTATGTTTAGTGCCCTTTGTATGGCTAGGAATGAAATGAACCTGGTAGAGCATCCCACACAAACGAATGCTCCACATGCGGGTTTCACATGCCACCAACTCCACATTCACAGGCAACTTCAGCGCCACAGCCGTTTTCAGATAGCCCTCAATGCAAAGGCTCTAGACGCAAATATTGGTGTGAGAGCTAATTCAATCAAGGAAACACTGCATGTTGGTGAACGGCATATTGAAGAAGGATCAGCCGAGTGGTTCTTGTGGGAGAACAACTCCATTTGGCTGACTAACTTCACACACCATCAGGCTTCCAAGCAGCTCTCAAGGAAACTCAGTTTTCACACTCTATGCTTAGTGCCCTTTGAGTGCATTATCTAGGAATGAACCTGGTAGAGCATCCCACACAAACGAATGCTTCACATGCGGGTTTCACATGCCACCAACTCCACATTCACAGGCAACTTCAGCGCCACAGCCGTTTTCAGATAGCCCTCAATGCAAAGGCTCTAGATGCAAATATTGGTGTGAGAGCTAATTCAATCAAGGAAACACTGCATGTTGGTGAAGGGCATATTGAAGAAGGATCAGCCGAGTGGTTCTTGTGGGAGAACAACTCCATTTGGCTCACTAACTTCACACCATCAGGCTTCCAAGCAGCTCTCAAGGAAACTCAGTTTTCACACTCTATGCTTAGTGCTCTTTGTGTGCCTAGGACTGAAAGGAAGCTTGGTCAGCATCCCACAGAAACAAATGCTCCACATGCGGGTTTCACATGCCACCAACTCCACATTCACAGGCAACTTCAGCGCCACAGCCGTTTTCAGATAGCCCTCAATGCAAAGGCTCTAGACGCAAATATTGGTTTGAGAGCTAATTCAATCAAGGAAACACTGCATGTTGGTGAAGGGCATATTGAAGAAGGATCAACCGAGTGGTTCTTGTGGGAGAACAACTCCATTTGGCTCACTAACTTCACACACCATCAGGCTTCCAAGCAGCTCTCAAGGAAACTCAGTTTTCACACTCTATGCTTAGTGCTCTTTGTGTGCCTAGGACTGAAATGAAGCTTGGTCAGCATCCCACACAAACGAATGCTCCACATGCGGGTTTCACATGCCACCAACTCCACATTCACAGGCAACTTCAGCGCCACAGCCGTTTTCAGATAGCCCTCAATGCAAAGGCTCTAGACGCAAATATTGGTGTGAGAGCTAATTCAATCAAGGAAACACTGCATGTTGGTGAACGGCATATTGAAGAAGGATCAGCCGAGTGGTTCTTGTGGGAGAACAACTCCATTTGGCTCACTAACTTCACACACCATCAGGCTTCCAAGCAGCTCTCAAGGAAACTCAGTTTTCACACTCTATGCTTAGTGCCCTTTGAGTGCATTATCTAGGAATGAACCTGGTAGAGCATCCCATACAAACGAATGCTCCACATGCGGGTTTCACATGCCACCAACTCCACATTGACAGGCAACTTCAGCGCCACAGCCGTTTTCAGATAGCCCTCAATGCAAAGGCTCTAGACGCAAATATTGGTGTGAGAGCTAATTCAATCAAGGAAACACTGCATGTTGGTGAAGGGCATATTGAAGAAGGATCAGCCGAGTGGTTCTTGTGGGAGAACAACTCCATTTGGCTCACTAACTTCACACACCATCAGGCTTCCAAGCAGCTCTCAAGGAAACTCAGTTTTCACACTCTATGTTTAGTGCCCTTTGTATGGCTAGGAATGAAATGAACCTGGTAGAGCATCCCACACAAACGAATGCTTCACATGCGGGTTTCACATGCCACCAACTCCACATTCACAGGCAACTTCAGCGCCACAGCCGTTTTCAGATAGCCCTCAATGCAAAGGCTCTAGACGCAAATATTGGTGTGAGAGCTAATTCAATCAAGGAAACACTGCATGTTGGTGAACGGCATATTGAAGAAGGATCAGCCGAGTGGTTCTTGTGGGAGAACAACTCCATTTGGCTCACTAACTTCACACACCATCAGGCTTCCAAGCAGCTCTCAAGGAAACTCAGTTTTCACACTCTATGCTTAGTGCCCTTTGAGTGCATTATCTAGGAATGAACCTGGTAGAGCATCCCACACAAACGAATGCTTCACATGCGGGTTTCACATGCCACCAACTCCACATTCACAGGCAACTTCAGCGCCACAGCCGTTTTCAGATAGCCCTCAATGCAAAGGCTCTAGACGCAAATATTGGTGTGAGAGCTAATTCAATCAAGGAAACACTGCATGTTGGTGAACGGCATATTGAAGAAGGATCAGCCGAGTGGTTCTTGTGGGAGAACAACTCCATTTGGCTCACTAACTTCACACACCATCAGGCTTCCAAGCAGCTCTCAAGGAAACTCAGTTTTCACACTCTATGCTTAGTGCTCTTTGTGTGCCTAGGACTGAAAGGAAGCTTGGTCAGCATCCCACAGAAACAAATGCTCCACATGCGGGTTTCACATGCCACCAACTCCACATTCACAGGCAACTTCAGCGCCACAGCCGTTTTCAGATAGCCCTCAATGCAAAGGCTCTAGACGCAAATATTGGTGTGAGAGCTAATTCAATCAAGGAAACACTGCATGTTGGTGAAGGGCATATTGAAGAAGGATCAGCCGAGTGGTTCTTGTGGGAGAACAACTCCATTTGGCTCACTAACTTCACACACCATCAGGCTTCCAAGCAGCTCTCAAGGAAACTCAGTTTTCACACTCTATGCTTAGTGCTCTTTGTGTGCCTAGGACTGAAATGAAGCTTGGTCAGCATCCCACACAAACGAATGCTCCACATGCGGGTTTCACATGCCACCAACTCCACATTCACAGGCAACTTCAGCGCCACAGCCGTTTTCAGATAGCCCTCAATGCAAAGGCTCTAGACGCAAATATTGGTGTGAGAGCTAATTCAATCAAGGAAACATTGCATGTTAGTGAAGGGAATATTGAAGAAGGATCAGCCGAGTGGTTTTTGTGGGAGAACAACTCCATTTGGCTCACTAACTTCACACACCATCAGGCTTCCAAGCAGCTCTCAAGGAAACTCAGTTTTCACACTCTATGCTTAGTGCCCTTTGTATGGCTAGGACTGAAATGAACCTGGTAGAGCATCCCACACAAACGAATGCTCCACATGCGGGTTTCACATGCCACCAACTCCACATTCACAGGCAACTTCAGCGCCACAGCCGTTTTCAGATAGCCCTCAATGCAAAGGCTCTAGACGCAAATATTGGTGTGAGAGCTAATTCAATCAAGGAAACACTGCATGTTGGTGAAGGGCATATTGAAGAAGGATCAGCCGAGTGGTTCTTGTGGGAGAACAACTCCATTTGGCTCACTAACTTCACACACCATCAGGCTTCCAAGCAGCTCTCAAGAAAACTCAGTTTTCACACTCTATGCTTAGTGCCCTTTGAGTGCATTATCTAGGAATGAACCTGGTAGAGCATCCCACACAAACGAATGCTCCACATGCGGGTTTCACATGCCACCAACTCCACATTCACAGGCAACTTCAGCGCCACAGCCGTTTTCAGATAGCCCTCAATGCAAAGGCTCTAGATGCAAATATTGGTGTGAGAGCTAATTCAATCAAGGAAACACTGCATGTTGGTGAAGGGCATATTGAAGAAGGATCAGCCGAGTGGTTCTTGTGGGAGAACAACTCCATTTGGCTCACTAACTTCACACACCATCAGGCTTCCAAGCAGCTCTCAAGGAAACTCAGTTTTCACACTCTATGCTTAGTGCCCTTTGTATGGCTAGGAATGAAATGAACCTGGTAGAGCATCCCACACAAACGAATGCTCCACATGCGGGTTTCACATGCCACCAACTCCACATTCACAGGCAACTTCAGCGCCACAGCCGTTTTCAGATAGCCCTCAATGCAAAGGCTCTAGATGCAAATATTGGTGTGAGAGCTAATTCAATCAAGGAAACACTGCATGTTGGTGAAGGGCATATTGAAGAAGGATCAGCCGAGTGGTTCTTGTGGGAGAACAACTCCATTTGGCTCACTAACTTCACACACCATCAGGCTTCCAAGCAGCTCTCAAGGAAACTCAGTTTTCACACTCTATGTTTAGTGCCCTTTGTATGGCTAGGAATGAAATGAACCTGGTAGAGCATCCCACACAAACGAATGCTTCACATGCCGGTTTCACATGCCACCAACTCCACATTCACAGGCAACTTCAGCGCCACAGCCGTTTTCAGATAGCCCTCAATGCAAAGGCTCTAGACGCAAATATTGGTGTGAGAGCTAATTCAATCAAGGAAACACTGCATGTTGGTGAACGGCATATTGAAGAAGGATCAGCCGAGTGGTTCTTGTGGGAGAACAACTCCATTTGGCTCACTAACTTCACACACCATCAGGCTTCCAAGCAGCTCTCAAGGAAACTCAGTTTTCACACTCTATGTTTAGTGCCCTTTGTATGGCTAGGAATGAAATGAACCTGGTAGAGCATCCCACACAAACGAATGCTCCACATGCGGGTTTCACATGCCACCAACTCCACATTGACAGGCAACTTCAGCGCCACAGCCGTTTTCAGATAGCCCTCAATGCAAAGGCTCTAGACGCAAATATTGGTGTGAGAGCTAATTCAATCAAGGAAACACTGCATGTTGGTGAAGGGCATATTGAAGAAGGATCAGCCGAGTGGTTCTTGTGGGAGAACAACTCCATTTGGCTCACTAACTTCACACACCATCAGGCTTCCAAGCAGCTCTCAAGGAAACTCAGTTTTCACACTCTATGTTTAGTGCCCTTTGTATGGCTAGGAATGAAATGAACCTGGTAGAGCATCCCACACAAACGAATGCTTCACATGCGGGTTTCACATGCCACCAACTCCACATTCACAGGCAACTTCAGCGCCACAGCCGTTTTCAGATAGCCCTCAATGCAAAGGCTCTGGACGCAAATATTGGTGTGAGAGCTAATTCAATCAAGGAAACACTGCATGTTGGTGAACGGCATATTGAAGAAGGATCAGCCGAGTGGTTCTTGTGGGAGAACAACTCCATTTGGCTCACTAACTTCACACACCATCAGGCTTCCAAGCAGCTCTCAAGGAAACTCAGTTTTCACACTCTATGCTTAGTGCCCTTTGAGTGCATTATCTAGGAATGAACCTGGTAGAGCATCCCACACCTACGAATGCTTCACATGCGGGTTTCACATGCCACCAACTCCACATTCACAGGCAACTTCAGCGCCACAGCCGTTTTCAGATAGCCCTCAATGCAAAGGCTCTAGATGCAAATATTGGTGTGAGAGCTAATTCAATCAAGGAAACACTGCATGTTGGTGAAGGGCATATTGAAGAAGGATCAGCCGAGTGGTTCTTGTGGGAGAACAACTCCATTTGGCTCACTAACTTCACACACCATCAGGCTTCCAAGCAGCTCTCAAGGAAACTCAGTTTTCACACTCTATTCTTAGTGCTCTTTGTGTGCCTAGGACTGAAAGGAAGCTTGGTCAGCATCCCACAGAAACAAATGCTCCACATGCGGGTTTCACATGCCACCAACTCCACATTCACAGGCAACTTCAGCGCCACAGCCGTTTTCAGATAGCCCTCAATGCAAAGGCTCTAGACGCAAATATTGGTGTGAGAGCTAATTCAATCAAGGAAACACTGCATGTTGGTGAAGGGCATATTGAAGAAGGATCAGCCGAGTGGTTCTTGTGGGAGAACAACTCCATTTGGCTCACTAACTTCACACACCATCAGGCTTCCAAGCAGCTCTCAAGGAAACTCTGTTTTCACACTCTATGCTTTGTGCTCTTTGTGTGCCTAGGACTGAAATGAAGCTTGGTCAGCATCCCACACAAACGAATGCTCCACATGCGGGTTTCACATGCCACCAACTCCACATTCACAGGCAACTTCAGCGCCACAGCCGTTTTCAGATAGCCCTCAATGCAAAGGCTCTAGACGCAAATATTGGTGTGAGAGCTAATTCAATCAAGGAAACACTGCATGTTAGTGAAGGGCATATTGAAGAAGGATCAGCCGAGTGGTTCTTGTGGGAGAACAACTCCATTTGGCTCACTAACTTCACACACCATCAGGCTTCCAAGCAGCTCTCAAGGAAACTCAGTTTTCACACTCTATGTTTAGTGCCCTTTGTATGGCTAGGAATGAAATGAACCTGGTAGAGCATCCCACACAAACGAATGCTCCACATGCGGGTTTCACATGCCACCAACTCTACATTCACAGGCAACTTCAGCGCCACAGCCGTTTTCAGATAGCCCTCAATGCAAAGGCTCTAGACGCAAATATTGGTGTGAGAGCTAATTCAATCAAGGAAACACTGCATGTTGGTGAAGGGCATATTGAAGAAGGATCAGCCGAGTGGTTCTTGTGGGAGAACAACTCCATTTGGCTCACTAACTTCACACACCATCAGGCTTCCAAGCAGCTCTCAAGAAAACTCAGTTTTCACACTCTATGCTTAGTGCCCTTTGAGTGCATTATCTAGGAATGAACCTGGTAGAGCATCCCACACAAACGAATGCTCCACATGCGGGTTTCACATGCCACCAACTCCACATTGACAGGCATCTTCAGCGCCACAGCCGTTTTCAGATAGCCCTCAATGCAAAGGCTCTAGATGCAAATATTGGTGTGAGAGCTAATTCAATCAAGGAAACACTGCATGTTGGTGAAGGGCATATTGAAGAAGGATCAGCCGAGTGGTTCTTGTGGGAGAACAACTCCATTTGGCTCACTAACTTCACACACCATCAGGCTTCCAAGCAGCTCTCAAGGAAACTCAGTTTTCACACTCTATGTTTAGTGCCCTTTGTATGGCTAGGAATGAAATGAACCTGGTAGAGCATCCCACACAAACGAATGCTCCACATGCGGGTTTCACATGCCACCAACTCCACATTCACAGGCAACTTCAGCGCCACAGCCGTTTTCAGATAGCCCTCAATGCAAAGGCTCTAGACGCAAATATTGGTGTGAGAGCTAATTCAATCAAGGAAACACTGCATGTTGGTGAAGGGCATATTGAAGAAGGATCAGCCGAGTGGTTCTTGTGGGAGAACAACTCCATTTGGCTCACTAACTTCACACACCATCAGGCTTCCAAGCAGCTCTCAAGGAAACTCAGTTTTCACACTCTATGCTTAGTGCCCTTTGAGTGCATTATCTAGGAATGAACCTGGTAGAGCATCCCATACAAACGAATGCTCCACATGCGGGTTTCACATGCCACCAACTCCACATTCACAGGCAACTTCAGCGCCACAGCCGTTTTCAGATAGCCCTCAAAGCAAAGGCTCTAGACGCAAATATTGGTGTGAGAGCTAATTCAATCAAGGAAACACTGCATGTTGGTGAAGGGCATATTGAAGAAGGATCAGCCGAGTGGTTCTTGTGGGAGAACAACTCCATTTGGCTCACTAACTTCACACACCATCAGGCTTCCAAGCAGCTCTCAAGGAAACTCAGTTTTCACACTCTATGTTTAGTGCCCTTTGTATGGCTAGGAATGAAATGAACCTGGTAGAGCATCCCACACAAACGAATGCTCCACATGCGGGTTTCACATGCCACCAACTCCACATTCACAGGCAACTTCAGCGCCACAGCCGTTTTCAGATAGCCCTCAATGCAAAGGCTCTAGACGCAAATATTGGTGTGAGAGCTAATTCAATCAAGGAAACACTGCATGTTGGTGAACGGCATATTGAAGAAGGATCAGCCGAGTGGTTCTTGTGGGAGAACAACTCCATTTGGCTCACTAACTTCACACACCATCAGGCTTCCAAGCAGCTCTCAAGGAAACTCAGTTTTCACACTCTATGCTTAGTGCTCTTTGTGTGCCTAGGACTGAAAGGAAGCTTGGTCAGCATCCCACAGAAACAAATGCTCCACATGCGGGTTTCACATGCCACCAACTCCACATTCACAGGCAACTTCAGCGCCACAGCCGTTTTCAGATAGCCCTCAATGCAAAGGCTCTAGACGCAAATATTGGTGTGAGAGCTAATTCAATCAAGGAAACACTGCATGTTGGTGAAGGGCATATTGAAGAAGGATCAGCCGAGTGGTTCTTGTGGGAGAACAACTCCATTTGGCTCACTAACTTCACACACCATCAGGCTTCCAAGCAGCTCTCAAGGAAACTCAGTTTTCACACTCTATGTTTAGTGCCCTTTGTATGGCTAGGACTGAAATGAACCTGGTAGAGCATCCCACACAAACGAATGCTCCACATGCGGGTTTCACATGCCACCACATCTACATTCACAGGCAACTTCAGCGCCACAGCCGTTTTCAGATAGCCCTCAATGCAAAGGCTCTAGACGCAAATATTGGTGTGAGAGCTAATTCAATCAAGGAAACACTGCATGTTGGTGAAGGGCATATTGAAGAAGGATCAGCCGAGAGGTTCTTGTGGGAGAACAACTCCATTTGGCTCACTAACTTCACACACCATCAGGCTTCCAAGCAGCTCTCAAGGAAACTCAGTTTTCACACTCTATGCTTAGTGCCCTTTGAGTGCATTATCTAGGAATGAACCTGGTAGAGCATCCCACACAAACGAATGCTCCGCATGCGGGTTTCACATGCCACCAACTCCACATTCACAGGCAACTTCAGCGCCACAGCCGTTTTCAGATAGCCCTCAAAGCAAAGGCTCTAGACGCAAATATTGGTGTGAGAGCTAATTCAATCAAGGAAACACTGCATGTTGGTGAAGGGCATATTGAAGAAGGATCAGCCGAGTGGTTCTTGTGGGAGAACAACTCCATTTGGCTCACTAACTTCAAACACCATCAGGCTTCCAAGCAGCTCTCAAGGAAACTCAGTTTTCACACTCTATGCTTAGTGCCCTTTGAGTGCCTAGGACTGAAAAGAAGCTTCGTGAGCATCCCACAGAATCGAATGCTCCACATGCGGGTTTCACATGCCACCAACTCCACATTCACAGGCAACTTCAGCGCCACAGCCGTTTTCAGATAGCCCTCAATGCAAAGGCTCTAGACGCAAATATTGGTGTGAGAGCTAATTCAATCAAGGAAACACTGCATGTTGGTGAAGGGCATATTGAAGAAGGATCAGCCGAGTGGTTCTTGTGGGAGAACAACTCCATTTGGCTCACTAACTTCACACACCATCAGGCTTCCAAGCAGCTCTCAAGGAAACTCAGTTTTCACACTCTATGTTTAGTGCCCTTTGAGTGCATTATCTAGGAATGAACCTGGTAGAGCATCCCACACAAACGAATGCTTCACATGCGGGTTTCACATGCCACCAACTCCACATTCACAGGCAACTTCAGCGCCACAGCCGTTTTCAGATAGCCCTCAATGCAAAGGCTCTAGACGCAAATATTGGTGTGAGAGCTAATTCAATCAAGGAAACACTGCATGTTGGTGAAGGGCATATTGAAGAAGGATCAGCCGAGTGGTTCTTGTGGGAGAACAACTCCATTTGGCTCACTAACTTCACACACCATCAGGCTTCCAAGCAGCTCTCAAGGAAACTCAGTTTTCACACTCTATGCTTAGTGCCCTTTGAGTGCATTATCTAGGAATGAACCTGGTAGAGCATCCCACACAAACGAATGCTCCACATGCGGGTTTCACATGCCACCAACTCCACATTCACAGGCAACTTCAGCGCCACAGCCGTTTTCAGATAGCCCTCAATGCAAAGGCTCTAGACGCAAATATTGGTGTGAGAGCTAATTCAATCAAGGAAACACTGCATGTTGGTGAAGGGCATAATGAAGAAGGATCAGCCGAGTGGTTCTTGTGGGAGAACAACTCCATTTGGCTCACTAACTTCACACACCATCAGGCTTCCAAGCAGCTCTCAAGGAAACTCAGTTTTCACGCTCTATGTTTACTGCCCTTTGAGTGCATTATCTAGGAATGAACCTGGTAGAGCTTGGTCAGCCACACAAACGAATGCTCCACATGCGGGTTTCACATGCCACCAACTCCACATTCACAGGCAACTTCAGCGCCACAGCCGTTTTCAGATAGCCCTCAATGCAAAGGCTCTAGACGCAAATATTGGTGTGAGAGCTAATTCAATCAAGGAAACACTGCATGTTGGTGAAGGGCATAATGAAGAAGGATCAGCCGAGTGGTTCTTGTGGGAGAACAACTCCATTTGGCTCACTAACTTCACACACCATCAGGCTTCCAAGCAGCTCTCAAGGAAACTCAGTTTTCACGCTCTATGTTTACTGCCCTTTGAGTGCATTATCTAGGAATGAACCTGGTAGAGCTTGGTCAGCCACACAAACGAATGCTCCACATGCGGGTTTCACATGCCACCAGCTCTACATTCACAGGCAACTTCAGCGCCACAGCCGTTTTCAGATAGCCCTCAAAGCAAAGGCTCTAGACGCAAATATTGGTGTGAGAGCTAATTCAATCAAGGAAACACTGCATGTTGGTGAAGGGAATATTGAAGAAGGATCAGCCGAGTGGTTCTTGTGGGAGAACAACTCCATTTGGCTCACTAACTTCACACACCATCAGGCTTCCAAGCAGCTCTCAAGGAAACTCAGTTTTCACACTCTATGCTTAGTGCCCTTTGTATGGCTAGGACTGAAATGAACCTGGTAGAGCATCCCACACAAACGAATGCTCCACATGCGGGTTTCACATGCCACCAACTCCACATTCACAGGCAACTTCAGCGCCACAGCCGTTTTCAGATAGCCCTCAATGTAAAGGCTCTAGACGCAAATATTGGTGTGAGAGCTAATTCAATCAAGGAAACACTGCATGTTGGTGAAGGGCATATTGAAGAAGGATCAGCCGAGTGGTTCTTGTGGGAGAACAACTCCATTTGGCTCACTAACTTCACACACCATCAGGCTTCCAAGCAGCTCTCAAGGAAACTCAGTTTTCACACTCTATGCTTAGTGCCCTTTGAGTGCATTATCTAGGAATGAACCTGGTAGAGCATCCCACACAAACGAATGCTCCACATGCGGGTTTCACATGCCACCAACTCCACATTCACAGGCAACATCAGCGCCACAGCCGTTTTCAGATAGCCCTCAATGCAAAGGCTCTAGACGCAAATATTGGTGTGAGAGCTAATTCAATCAAGGAAACACTGCATGTTGGTGAAGGGCATATTGAAGAAGGATCAGCCGAGTGGTTCTTGTGGGAGAACAACTCCATTTGGCTCACTAACTTCACACACCATCAGGCTTCCAAGCAGCTCTCAAGGAAACTCAGTTTTCACACTCTTGTTTAGTGCTCTTTGAGTGCATTATCTAGGAATGAACCTGGTAGAGCATCCCACACAAACGAATGCTCCACATGCGGGTTTCACATGCCACCAACTCCACATTCACAGGCAACTTCAGCACCACAGCCGTTTTCAGATAGCCCTCAATGCAAAGGCTCTAGACGCAAATATTGGTGTGAGAGCTAATTCAATCAAGGAAACACTGCATGTTGGTGAAGGGCATATTGAAGAAGGATCAGCCGAGTGGTTCTTGTGGGAGAACAACTCCATTTGGCTCACTAACTTCACACACCATCAGGCTTCCAAGCAGCTCTCAAGGAAACTCAGTTTTCACGCTCTATGTTTACTGCCCTTTGAGTGCATTATCTAGGAATGAACCTGGTAGAGCTTGGTCAGCCACACAAACGAATGCTCCACATGCGGGTTTCACATGCCACCAACTCTACATTCACAGGCAACTTCAGCGCCACAGCCGTTTTCAGATAGCCCTCAAAGCAAAGGCTCTAGACGCAAATATTGGTTTGAGAGCTAATTCAATCAAGGAAACACTGCATGTTGGTGAAGGGCATATTGAAGAAGGATCAGCCGAGTGGTTCTTGTGGGAGAACAACTCCATTTGGCTCACTAACTTCACACACCATCAGGCTTCCAAGCAGCTCTCAAGGAAACTCAGTTTTCACACTCTATGCTTAGTGCCCTTTGAGTGCATTATCTAGGAATGAACCTGGTAGAGCATCCCACACAAACGAATGCTCCACATGCGGGTTTCACATGCCACCAACTCCACATTCACAGGCAACTTCAGCGCCACAGCCGTTTTCAGATAGCCCTCAATGCAAAGGCTCTAGACGCAAATATTGGTGTGAGAGCTAATTCAATCAAGGAAACACTGCATGTTGGTGAAGGGCATATTGAAGAAGGATCAGCCGAGTGGTTCTTGTGGGAGAACAACTCCATTTGGCTCACTAACTTCACACACCATCAGGCTTCCAAGCAGCTCTCAAGGAAACTCAGTTTTCACACTCTATGCTTAGTGCCCTTTGAGTGCATTATCTAGGAATGAACCTGGTAGAGCTTGGTCAGCCACACAAACGAATGCTCCACATGCGGGTTTCACATGCCACCAACTCCACATTGACAGGCAACTTCAGCGCCACAGCCGTTTTCAGATAGCCCTCAATGCAAAGGCTCTAGACGCAAATATTGGTGTGAGAGCTAATTCAATCAAGGAAACACTGCATGTTGGTGAAGGGCATATTGAAGAAGGATCAGCCGAGTGGTTCTTGTGGGAGAACAACTCCATTTGGCTCACTAACTTCACACACCATCAGGCTTCCAAGCAGCTCTCAAGGAAACTCAGGTTTCACGCTCTATGTTTAGTGCCCTTTGAGTGCATTATCTAGGAATGAACCTGGTAGAGCATCCCACACAAACGAATGCTCCACATGCGGGTTTCACATGCCACCAACTCCACATTGACAGGCAACTTCAGCGCCACAGCCGTTTTCAGATAGCCCTCAATGCAAAGGCTCTAGACGCAAATATTGGTGTGAGAGCTAATTCAATCAAGGAAACACTGCATGTTGGTGAAGGGCATATTGAAGAAGGATCAGCCGAGTGGTTCTTGTGGGAGAACAACTCCATTTGGCTCACTAACTTCACACACCATCAGGCTTCCAAGCAGCTCTCAAGGAAACTCAGTTTTCACACTCTATGCTTAGTGCCCTTTGAGTGCATTATCTAGGAATGAACCTGGTAGAGCATCCCACACAAACGAATGCTCCACATGCGGGTTTCACATGCCACCAACTCCACATTCACAGGCAACATCAGCGCCACAGCCGTTTTCAGATAGCCCTCAATGCAAAGGCTCTAGACGCAAATATTGGTGTGAGAGCTAATTCAATCAAGGAAACACTGCATGTTGGTGAAGGGCATATTGAAGAAGGATCAGCCGAGTGGTTCTTGTGGGAGAACAACTCCATTTGGCTCACTAACTTCACACACCATCAGGCTTCCAAGCAGCTCTCAAGGAAACTCAGTTTTCACACTCTTGTTTAGTGCTCTTTGAGTGCATTATCTAGGAATGAACCTGGTAGAGCATCCCACACAAACGAATGCTCCACATGCGGGTTTCACATGCCACCAACTCCACATTCACAGGCAACTTCAGCGCCACAGCCGTTTTCAGATAGCCCTCAATGCAAAGGCTCTAGACGCAAATATTGGTGTGAGAGCTAATTCAATCAAGGAAACACTGCATGTTGGTGAAGGGCATATTGAAGAAGGATCAGCCGAGTGGTTCTTGTGGGAGAACAACTCCATTTGGCTCACTAACTTCACACACCATCAGGCTTCCAAGCAGCTCTCAAGGAAACTCAGTTTTCACACTCTATGCTTAGTGCCCTTTGTATGGCTAGGACTGAAATGAACCTGGTAGAGCATCCCACACAAACGAATGCTCCACATGCGGGTTTCACATGCCACCAACTCCACATTGACAGGCAACTTCAGCGCCACAGCCGTTTTCAGATAGCCCTCAATGCAAAGGCTCTAGACGCAAATATTGGTGTGAGAGCTAATTCAATCAAGGAAACACTGCATGTTGGTGAAGGGCATATTGAAGAAGGATCAGCCGAGTGGTTCTTGTGGGAGAACAACTCCATTTGGCTCACTAACTTCACACACCATCAGGCTTCCAAGCAGCTCTCAAGGAAACTCAGTTTTCACACTCTATGCTTAGTGCCCTTTGAGTGCATTATCTAGGAATGAACCTGGTAGAGCATCCCACACAAACGAATGCTCCACATGCGGGTTTCACATGCCACCAACTCCACATTCACAGGCAACATCAGCGCCACAGCCGTTTTCAGATAGCCCTCAATGCAAAGGCTCTAGACGCAAATATTGGTGTGAGAGCTAATTCAATCAAGGACACACTGCATGTTGGTGAAGGGCATATTGAAGAAGGATCAGCCGAGTGGTTCTTGTGGGAGAACAACTCCATTTGGCTCACTAACTTCACACACCATCAGGCTTCCAAGCAGCTCTCAAGGAAACTCAGTTTTCACACTCTTGTTTAGTGCTCTTTGAGTGCATTATCTAGGAATGAACCTGGTAGAGCATCCCACACAAACGAATGCTCCACATGCGGGTTTCACATGCCACCAACTCCACATTCACAGGCAACTTCAGCGCCACAGCCGTTTTCAGATAGCCCTCAATTCAAAGGCTCTAGACGCAAATATTGGTGTGAGAGCTAATTCAATCAAGGAAACACTGCATGTTGGTGAAGGGCATATTGAAGAAGGATCAGCCGAGTGGTTCTTGTGGGAGAACAACTCCATTTGGCTCACTAACTTCACACACCATCAGGCTTCCAAGCAGCTCTCAAGGAAACTCAGTTTTCACACTCCATGCTTAGTGCCCTTTGTATGGCTAGGACTGAAATGAACCTGGTAGAGCATCCCACACAAACGAATGCTCCACATGCGGGTTTCACATGCCACCAACTCCACATTCACAGGCAACTTCAGCGCCACAGCCATTTTCAGATAGCCCTCAATGTAAAGGCTCTAGACGCAAATATTGGTGTGAGAGCTAATTCAATCAAGGAAACACTGCATGTTGGTGAAGGGCATATTGAAGAAGGATCAGCCGAGTGGTTCTTGTGGGAGAACAACTCCATTTGGCTCACTAACTTCACACACCATCAGGCTTCCAAGCAGCTCTCAAGGAAACTCAGTTTTCACACTCTATGCTTAGTGCCCTTTGTATGGCTAGGACTGAAATGAACCTGGTAGAGCATCCCACACAGACGAATGCTCCACATGCGGGTTTCACATGCCACCAACTCCACATTGACAGGCAACTTCAGCGCCACAGCCGTTTTCAGATAGCCCTCAATGCAAAGGCTCTAGACGCAAATATTGGTGTGAGAGCTAATTCAATCAAGGAAACACTGCATGTTGGTGAAGGGCATATTGAAGAAGGATCAGCCGAGTGGTTCTTGTGGGAGAACAACTCCATTTGGCTCACTAACTTCACACACCATCAGGCTTCCAAGCAGCTCTCAAGGAAACTCAGTTTTCACACTCTATGCTTAGTGCCCTTTGTATGGCTATAACTGAAATGAACCTGGTAGAGCATCCCACACAAACGAATGCTCCACATGCGGGTTTCACATGCCACCAACTCCACATTCACAGGCAACTTCAGCGCCACAGCCGTTTTCAGATAGCCCTCAATGCAAAGGCTCTAGACGCAAATATTGGTGTGAGAGCTAATTCAATCAAGGAAACACTGCATGTTGGTGAAGGGCATATTGAAGAAGGATCAGCCGAGTGGTTCTTGTAGGAGAACAACTCCATTTGGCTCACTAACTTCACACACCATCAGGCTTCCAAGCAGCTCTCAAGGAAACTCAGTTTTCACACTCTATGCTTAGTGCCCTTTGAGTGCATTATCTAGGAATGAACCTGGTAGAGCATCCCACACAAACGAATGCTCCACATGCGGGTTTCACATGCCACCAACTCCACATTCACAGGCAACTTCAGCGCCACAGCCGTTTTCAGATAGCCCTCAATGCAAAGGCTCTAGACGCAAATATTGGTGTGAGAGCTAATTCAATCAAGGAAACACTGCATGTTGGTGAAGGGCATATTGAAGAAGGATCAGCCGAGTGGTTCTTGTGGGAGAACAACTCCATTTGGCTCACTAACTTCACACACCATCAGGCTTCCAAGCAGCTCTCAAGGAAACTCAGTTTTCACACTCTATGCTTAGTGCCCTTTGTATGGCTATAACTGAAATGAACCTGGTAGAGCATCCCACACAAACGAATGCTCCACATGCGGGTTTCACATGCCACCAACTCCACATTCACAGGCAACTTCAGCGCCACAGCCGTTTTCAGATAGCCCTCAATGCAAAGGCTCTAGACGCAAATATTGGTGTGAGAGCTAATTCAATCAAGGAAACACTGCATGTTGGTGAAGGGCATATTGAAGAAGGATCAGCCGAGTGGTTCTTGTGGGAGAACAACTCCATTTGGCTCACTAACTTCACACACCATCAGGCTTCCAAGCAGCTCTCAAGGAAACTCAGTTTTCACACTCTATGCTTAGTGCCCTTTGTATGGCTATAACTGAAATGAACCTGGTAGAGCATCCCACACAAACGAATGCTCCACATGCGGGTTTCACATGCCACCAACTCCACATTCACAGGCAACTTCAGCGCCACAGCCGTTTTCAGATAGCCCTCAATGCAAAGGCTCTAGACGCAAATATTGGTGTGAGAGCTAATTCAATCAAGGAAACACTGCATGTTGGTGAAGGGCATATTGAAGAAGGATCAGCCGAGTGGTTCTTGTGGGAGAACAACTCCATTTGGCTCACTAACTTCACACACCATCAGGCTTCCAAGCAGCTCTCAAGGAAACTCAGTTTTCACACTCTATGCTTAGTGCCCTTTGAGTGCATTATCTAGGAATGAACCTGGTAGAGCATCCCACACAAACGAATGCTCCACATGCGGGTTTCACATGCCACCAACTCCACATTCACAGGCAACTTCAGCGCCACAGCCGTTTTCAGATAGCCCTCAATGCAAAGGCTCTAGACGCAAATATTGGTGTGAGAGCTAATTCAATCAAGGAAACACTGCATGTTGGTGAAGGGCATATTGAAGAAGGATCAGCCGAGTGGTTCTTGTGGGAGAACAACTCCATTTGGCTCACTAACTTCACACACCATCAGGCTTCCAAGCAGCTCTCAAGGAAACTCAGTTTTCACACTCTATGCTTAGTGCCCTTTGAGTGCATTATCTAGGAATGAACCTGGTAGAGCATCCCACACAAACGAATGCTCCACATGCGGGTTTCACATGCCACCAACTCCACATTCACAGGCAACTTCAGCGCCACAGCCGTTTTCAGATAGCCCTCAATGCAAAGGCTCTAGACGCAAATATTGGTGTGAGAGCTAATTCAATCAAGGAAACACTGCATGTTGGTGAAGGGCATATTGAAGAAGGATCAGCCGAGTGGTTCTTGTGGGAGAACAACTCCATTTGGCTCACTAACTTCACACACCATCAGGCTTCCAAGCAGCTCTCAAGGAAACTCAGTTTTCACACTCTATGCTTAGTGAACTTTGTATGGCTAGGACTGAAATGAACCTGGTAGAGCATCCACACAAACGAATGCTCCACATGCGGGTTTCACATGCCACCAACTCCACATTCACAGGCAACTTCAGCGCCACAGCCGTTTTCAGATAGCCCTCAATGCAAAGGCTCTAGACGCAAATATTGGTGTGAGAGCTAATTCAATCAAGGAAACACTGCATGTTGGTGAAGGGCATATTGAAGAAGGATCAGCCGAGTGGTTCTTGTGGGAGAACAACTCCATTTGGCTCACTAACTTCACACACCATCAGGCTTCCAAGCAGCTCTCAAGGAAACTCAGTTTTCACACTCTATACTTAGTGCCCTTTGAGTGCATTATCTAGGAATGAACCTGGTAGAGCATCCCACACAAACGAATGCTCCACATGCGGGTTTCACATGCCACCAACTCCACATTCACAGGCAACTTCAGCGCCACAGCCGTTTTCAGATAGCCCTCAATGCAAAGGCTCTAGACGCAAATATTGGTTTGAGAGCTAATTCAATCAAGGAAACACTGCATGTTGGTGAAGGGCATATTGAAGAAGGATCAGCCGAGTGGTTCTTGTGGGAGAACAACTCCATTTGGCTCACTAACTTCACACACCATCAGGCTTCCAAGCAGCTCTCAAGGAAACTCAGTTTTCACACTCTATGCTTAGTGCCCTTTGAGTGCATTATCTAGGAATGAACCTGGTAGAGCATCCCACACAAACGAATGCTCCACATGCGGGTTTCACATGCCACCAACTCCACATTCACAGGCAACTTCAGCGCCACAGCCGTTTTCAGATAGCCCTCAATGCAAAGGCTCTAGACGCAAATATTGGTGTGAGAGCTAATTCAATCAAGGAAACACTGCATGTTGGTGAAGGGCATATTGAAGAAGGATCAGCCGAGTGGTTCTTGTGGGAGAACAACTCCATTTGGCTCACTAACTTCACACACCATCAGGCTTCCAAGCAGCTCTCAAGGAAACTCAGTTTTCACACTCTATGCTTAGTGCCCTTTGTATGGCTAGGACTGAAATGAACCTGGTAGAGCATCCCACACAAACGAATGCTCCACATGCGGGTTTCACATGCCACCAACTCCACATTCACAGGCAACTTCAGCGCCACAGCCGTTTTCAGATAGCCCTCAATGCAAAGGCTCTAGACGCAAATATTGGTTTGAGAGCTAATTCAATCAAGGAAACACTGCATGTTGGTGAAGGGCATATTGAAGAAGGATCAGCCGAGTGGTTCTTGTGGGAGAACAACTCCATTTGGCTCACTAACTTCACACACCATCAGGCTTCCAAGCAGCTCTCAAGGAAACTCAGTTTTCACGCTCTATGTTTACTGCACTTTGAGTGCATTATCTAGGAATGAACCTGGTAGAGCTTGGTCAGCCACACAAACGAATGCTCCACATGCGGGTTTCACATGCCACCAGCTCTACATTCACAGGCAGCTTCAGCGCCACAGCCGTTTTCAGATAGCCCTCAAAGCAAAGGCTCTAGACGCAAATATTGGTTTGAGAGCTAATTCAATCAAGGAAACAATGCATGTTGGTGAAGGGCATATTGAAGAAGGATCAGCCGAGTGGTTCTTGTGGGAGAACAACTCCATTTGGCTCACTAACTTCACACACCATCAGGCTTCCAAGCAGCTCTCAAGGAAACTCAGTTTTCACACTCTATGCTTAGTGCCCTTTGTATGGCTAGGACTGAAATGAACCTGGTAGAGCATCCCACACAAACGAATGCTCCACATGCGGGTTTCACATGCCACCAACTCCACATTCACAGGCAACTTCAGCGCCACAGCCGTTTTCAGATAGCCCTCAATGCAAAGGCTCTAGACGCAAATATTGGTGTGAGAGCTAATTCAATCAAGGAAACACTGCATGTTGGTGAAGGGCATATTGAAGAAGGATCAGCCGAGTGGTTCTTGTGGGAGAACAACTCCATTTGGCTCACTAACTTCACACACCATCAGGCTTCCAAGCAGCTCTCAAGGAAACTCAGTTTTCACACTCTATGCTTAGTGCCCTTTGAGTGCATTATCTAGGAATGAACCTGGTAGAGCATCCCACACAAACGAATGCTCCACATGCGGGTTTCACATGCCACCAACTCCACATTCACAGGCAACTTCAGCGCCACAGCCGTTTTCAGATAGCCCTCAAAGCAAAGGCTCTAGACGCAAATATTGGTGTGAGAGCTAATTCAATCAAGGAAACACTGCATGTTGGTGAAGGGCATATTGAAGAAGGATCAGCCGAGTGGTTCTTGTGGGAGAACAACTCCATTTGGCTCACTAACTTCACACACCATCAGGCTTCCAGGCAGCTCTCAAGGAAACTCAGTTTTCACACTCTATGCTTAGTGCCCTTTGAGTGCTTTATCTAGGAATGAACCTGGTAGAGCATCCCACACAAACGAATGCTCCACATGCGGGTTTCACATGCCACCAACTCCACATTCACAGGCAACTTCAGCGCCACAGCCGTTTTCAGATAGCCCTCAATGCAAAGGCTCTAGACGCAAATATTGGTGTGAGAGCTAATTCAATCAAGGAAACACTGCATGTTGGTGAAGGGCATATTGAAGAAGGATCAGCCGAGTGGTTCTTGTGGGAGAACAACTCCATTTGGCTCACTAACTTCACACACCATCAGGCTTCCAAGCAGCTCTCAAGGAAACTCAGTTTTCACACTCTATGCTTAGTGCCCTTTGTATGGCTAGGACTGAAATGAACCTGGTAGAGCATCCCACACAAACGAATGCTCCACATGCGGGTTTCACATGCCACCAACTCCACATTCACAGGCAACTTCAGCGCCACAGCCGTTTTCAGATAGCCCTCAATGCAAAGGCTCTAGACGCAAATATTGGTGTGAGAGCTAATTCAATCAAGGAAACACTGCATGTTGGTGAAGGGCATATTGAAGAAGGATCAGCCGAGTGGTTCTTGTGGGAGAACAACTCCATTTGGCTCACTAACTTCACACACCATCAGGCTTCCAAGCAGCTCTCAAGGAAACTCAGTTTTCACACTCTATGCTTAGTGCCCTTTGAGTGCATTATCTAGGAATGAACCTGGTAGAGCATCCCACACAAACGAATGCTCCACATGCGGGTTTCACATGCCACCAACTCCACATTCACAGGAAACTTCAGCGCCACAGCCGTTTTCAGATAGCCCTCAATGCAAAGGCTCTAGACGCAAATATTGGTTTGAGAGCTAATTCAATCAAGGAAACACTGCATGTTGGTGAAGGGCATATTGAAGAAGGATCAGCCGAGTGGTTCTTGTGGGAGAACAACTCCATTTGGCTCACTAACTTCACACACCATCAGGCTTCCAAGCAGCTCTCCAGGAAACTCAGTTTTCACACTCTATGCTTAGTGCCCTTTGAGTGCATTATCTAGGAATGAACCTGGTAGAGCATCCCACACAAACGAATGCTCCACATGCGGGTTTCACATGCCACCAACTCCACATTCACAGGCAACTTCAGCGCCACAGCCGTTTTCAGATAGCCCTCAATGCAAAGGCTCTAGACGCAAATATTGGTGTGAGAGCTAATTCAATCAAGGAAACACTGCATGTTGGTGAAGGGCATATTGAAGAAGGATCAGCCGAGTGGTTCTTGTGGGAGAACAACTCCATTTGGCTCACTAACTTCACACACCATCAGGCTTCCAAGCAGCTCTCAAGGAAACTCAGTTTTCACACTCTATGCTTAGTGCCCTTTGTATGGCTAGGACTGAAATGAACCTGGTAGAGCATCCCACACAAACGAATGCTCCACATGCGGGTTTCACATGCCACCAACTCCACATTCACAGGCAACTTCAGCGCCACAGCCGTTTTCAGATAGCCCTCAATGCAAAGGCTCTAGACGCAAATATTGGTGTGAGAGCTAATTCAATCAAGGAAACACTGCATGTTGGTGAAGGGCATATTGAAGAAGGATCAGCCGAGTGGTTCTTGTGGGAGAACAACTCCATTTGGCTCACTAACTTCACACACCATCAGGCTTCCAAGCAGCTCTCAAGGAAACTCAGTTTTCACACTCTATGCTTAGTGCCCTTTGAGTGCATTATCTAGGAATGAACCTGGTAGAGCATCCCACACAAACGAATGCTCCACATGCGGGTTTCACATGCCACCAACTCCACATTCACAGGCAACTTCAGCGCCACAGCCGTTTTCAGATAGCCCTCAAAGCAAAGGCTCTAGACGCAAATATTGGTGTGAGAGCTAATTCAATCAAGGAAACACTGCATGTTGGTGAAGGGCATATTGAAGAAGGATCAGCCGAGTGGTTCTTGTGGGAGAACAACTCCATTTGGCTCACTAACTTCACACACCATCAGGCTTCCAGGCAGCTCTCAAGGAAACTCAGTTTTCACACTCTATGCTTAGTGCCCTTTGAGTGCATTATCTAGGAATGAACCTGGTAGAGCATCCCACACAAACGAATGCTCCACATGCGGGTTTCACATGCCACCAACTCCACATTGACAGGCAACTTCAGCGCCACAGCCGTTTTCAGATAGCCCTCAATGCAAAGGCTCTAGACGCAAATATTGGTGTGAGAGCTAATTCAATCAAGGAAACACTGCATGTTGGTGAAGGGCATATTGAAGAAGGATCAGCCGAGTGGTTCTTGTGGGAGAACAACTCCATTTGGCTCACTAACTTCACACACCATCAGGCTTCCAAGCAGCTCTCAAGGAAACTCAGTTTTCACACTCTATGCTTAGTGCCCTTTGTATGGCTAGGACTGAAATGAACCTGGTAGAGCATCCCACACAAACGAATGCTCCACATGCGGGTTTCACATGCCACCAACTCCACATTCACAGGCAACTTCAGCGCCACAGCCGTTTTCAGATAGCCCTCAATGCAAAGGCTCTAGACGCAAATATTGGTGTGAGAGCTAATTCAATCAAGGAAACACTGCATGTTGGTGAAGGGCATATTGAAGAAGGATCAGCCGAGTGGTTCTTGTGGGAGAACAACTCCATTTGGCTCACTAACTTCACACACCATCAGGCTTCCAAGCAGCTCTCCAGGAAACTCAGTTTTCACACTCTATGCTTAGTGCCCTTTGAGTGCATTATCTAGGAATGAACCTGGTAGAGCATCCCACACAAACGAATGCTCCACATGCGGGTTTCACATGCCACCAACTCCACATTCACAGGCAACTTCAGCGCCACAGCCGTTTTCAGATAGCCCTCAATGCAAAGGCTCTAGACGCAAATATTGGTGTGAGAGCTAATTCAATCAAGGAAACACTGCATGTTGGTGAAGGGCATATTGAAGAAGGATCAGCCGAGTGGTTCTTGTGGGAGAACAACTCCATTTGGCTCACTAACTTCACACACCATCAGGCTTCCAAGCAGCTCTCAAGGAAACTCAGTTTTCACACTCTATGCTTAGTGCCCTTTGTATGGCTAGGACTGAAATGAACCTGGTAGAGCATCCCACACAAACGAATGCTCCACATGCGGGTTTCACATGCCACCAACTCCACATTCACAGGCAACTTCAGCGCCACAGCCGTTTTCAGATAGCCCTCAATGCAAAGGCTCTAGACGCAAATATTGGTGTGAGAGCTAATTCAATCAAGGAAACACTGCATGTTGGTGAAGGGCATATTGAAGAAGGATCAGCCGAGTGGTTCTTGTGGGAGAACAACTCCATTTGGCTCACTAACTTCACACACCATCAGGCTTCCAAGCAGCTCTCAAGGAAACTCAGTTTTCACGCTCTATGTTTACTGCCCTTTGAGTGCATTATCTAGGAATGAACCTGGTAGAGCTTGGTCAGCCACACAAACGAATGCTCCACATGCGGGTTTCACATGCCACCAACTCCACATTCACAGGCAACTTCAGCGCCACAGCCGTTTTCAGATAGCCCTCAATGCAAAGGCTCTAGACGCAAATATTGGTTTGAGAGCTAATTCAATCAAGGAAACACTGCATGTTGGTGAAGGGCATATTGAAGAAGGATCAGCCGAGTGGTTCTTGTGGGAGAACAACTCCATTTGGCTCACTAACTTCACACACCATCAGGCTTCCAAGCAGCTCTCAAGGAAACTCAGTTTTCACACTCTATGCTTAGTGCCCTTTGAGTGCATTATCTAGGAATGAACCTGGTAGAGCATCCCACACAAACGAATGCTCCACATGCGGGTTTCACATGCCACCAACTCCACATTCACAGGCAACATCAGCGCCACAGCCGTTTTCAGATAGCCCTCAATGCAAAGGCTCTAGACGCAAATATTGGTGTGAGAGCTAATTCAATCAAGGAAACACTGCATGTTGGTGAAGGGCATATTGAAGAAGGATCAGCCGAGTGGTTCTTGTGGGAGAACAACTCCATTTGGCTCACTAACTTCACACACCATCAGGCTTCCAAGCAGCTCTCAAGGAAACTCAGTTTTCACACTCTATGCTTAGTGCCCTTTGTATGGCTAGGACTGAAATGAACCTGGTAGAGCATCGCACACAAACGAATGCTCCACATGCGGGTTTCACATGCCACCAACTCCACATTCACAGGCAACTTCAGCGCCACAGCCGTTTTCAGATAGCCCTCAATGCAAAGGCTCTAGACGCAAATATTGGTGTGAGAGCTAATTCAATCAAGGAAACACTGCATGTTGGTGAAGGGCATATTGAAGAAGGATCAGCCGAGTGGTTCTTGTGGGAGAACAACTCCATTTGGCTCACTAACTTCACACACCATCAGGCTTCCAAGCAGCTCTCAAGGAAACTCAGTTTTCACGCTCTATGTTTACTGCCCTTTGAGTGCATTATCTAGGAATGAACCTGGTAGAGCTTGGTCAGCCACACAAACGAATGCTCCACATGCGGGTTTCACATGCCACCAACTCCACATTCACAGGCAACTTCAGCGCCACAGCCGTTTTCAGATAGCCCTCAATGCAAAGGCTCTAGACGCAAATATTGGTGTGAGAGCTAATTCAATCAAGGAAACACTGCATGTTGGTGAAGGGCATATTGAAGAAGGATCAGCCGAGTGGTTCTTGTGGGAGAACAACTCCATTTGGCTCACTAACTTCACACACCATCAGGCTTCCAAGCAGCTCTCAAGGAAACTCAGTTTTCACACTCTATGCTTAGTGCCCTTTGTATGGCTAGGACTGAAATGAACCTGGTAGAGCATCCCACACAAACGAATGCTCCACATGCGGGTTTCACAGTCCACCAACTCCACATTCACAGGCAACTTCAGCGCCACAGCCGTTTTCAGATAGCCCTCAATGCAAAGGCTCTAGACGCAAATATTGGTGTGAGAGCTAATTCAATCAAGGAAACACTGCATGTTGGTGAAGGGCATATTGAAGAAGGATCAGCCGAGTGGTTCTTGTGGGAGAACAACTCCATTTGGCTCACTAACTTCACACACCATCAGGCTTCCAAGCAGCTCTCAAGGAAACTCAGTTTTCACACTCTATGCTTAGTGCCCTTTGAGTGCATTATCTAGGAATGAACCTGGTAGAGCATCCCACACAAACGAATGCTCCACATGCGGGTTTCACATGCCACCAACTCCACATTCACAGGCAACTTCAGCGCCACAGCCGTTTTCAGATAGCCCTCAATGCAAAGGCTCTAGACGCAAATTTTGGTGTGAGAGCTAATTCAATGAAGGAAACACTGCATGTTGGTGAAGGGCATATTGAAGAAGGATCAGCCGAGTGGTTCTTGTGGGAGAACAACTCCATTTGGCTCACTAACTTCACACACCATCAGGCTTCCAAGCAGCTCTCAAGGAAACTCAGTTTTCACACTCTATGCTTAGTGCCCTTTGAGTGCATTATCTAGTAATGAACCTGGTAGAGCATCCCACACAAACGAATGCTCCACATGCGGGTTTCACATGCCACCAACTCCACATTCACAGGCAACTTCAGCGCCAAAGCCGTTTTCAGATAGCCCTCAATGCAAAGGCTCTAGACGCAAATATTGGTTTGAGAGCTAATTCAATCAAGGAAACACTGCATGTTAGTGAAGGGCATATTGAAGAAGGATCAGCCGAGTGGTTCTTGTGGGAGAACAACTCCATTTGGCTCACTAACTTCACACACCATCAGGCTTCCAAGCAGCTCTCAAGGAAACTCAGTTTTCACACTCTATGCTTAGTGCCCTTTGTATGGCTAGGACTGAAATGAACCTGGTAGAGCATCCCACACAAACGAATGCTCCACATGCGGGTTTCACATGCCACCAACTCCACATTCACAGGCAACTTCAGCGCCACAGCCGTTTTCAGATAGCCCTCAATGCAAAGGCTCTAGACGCAAATATTGGTGTGAGAGCTAATTCAATCAAGGAAACACTGCATGTTGGTGAAGGGCATATTGAAGAAGGATCAGCCGAGTGGTTCTTGTGGGAGAACAACTCCATTTGGCTCACTAACTTCACACACCATCAGGCTTCCAAGCAGCTCTCAAGGAAACTCAGTTTTCACGCTCTATATTTACTGCCCTTTGAGTGCATTATCTAGGAATGAACCTGGTAGAGCTTGGTCAGCCACACAAACGAATGCTCCACATGCGGGTTTCACATGCCACCAACTCCACATTCACAGGCAACTTCAGCGCCACAGCCGTTTTCAGATAGCCCTCAATGCAAAGGCTCTAGACGCAAATATTGGTTTGAGAGCTAATTCAATCAAGGAAACACTGCATGTTGGTGAAGGGCATATTGAAGAAGGATCAGCCGAGTGGTTCTTGTGGGAGAACAACTCCATTTGGCTCACTAACTTCACACACCATCAGGCTTCCAAGCAGCTCTCAAGGAAACTCAGTTTTCACACTCTATGCTTAGTGCCCTTTGAGTGCATTATCTAGGAATGAACCTGGTAGAGCATCCCACACAAACGAATGCTCCACATGCGGGTTTCACATGCCACCAACTCCACATTCACAGGCAACTTCAGCGCCACAGCCGTTTTCAGATAGCCCTCAATGCAAAGGCTCTAGACGCAAATATTGGTTTGAGAGCTAATTCAATCAAGGAAACACTGCATGTTGGTGAAGGGCATATTGAAGAAGGATCAGCCGAGTGGTTCTTGTGGGAGAACAACTCCATTTGGCTCACTAACTTCACACACCATCAGGCTTCCAAGCAGCTCTCAAGGAAACTCAGTTTTCACACTCTATGCTTAGTGCCCTTTGTATGGCTAGGACTGAAATGAACCTGGTAGAGCATCCCACACAAACGAATGCTCCACATGCGGGTTTCACATGCCACCAACTCCACATTCACAGGCAACTTCAGCGCCACAGCCGTTTTCAGATAGCCCTCAATGCAAAGGCTCTAGACGCAAATATTGGTGTGAGAGCTAATTCAATCAAGGAAACACTGCATGTTGGTGAAGGGCATATTGAAGAAGGATCAGCCGAGTGGTTCTTGTGGGAGAACAACTCCATTTGGCTCACTAACTTCACACACCATCAGGCTTCCAAGCAGCTCTCAAGGAAACTCAGTTTTCACACTCTATGCTTAGTGCCCTTAGTATGGCTAGGACTGAAATGAACCTGGTAGAGCATCCCACACAAACGAATGCTCCACATGCGGGTTTCACATGCCACCAACTCCACATTCACAGGCAACTTCAGCGCCACAGCCGTTTTCAGATAGCCCTCAATGCAAAGGCTCTAGACGCAAATATTGGTGTGAGAGCTAATTCAATCAAGGAAACACTGCATGTTGGTGAAGGGCATATTGAAGAAGGATCAGCCGAGTGGTTCTTGTGGGAGAACAACTCCATTTGGCTCACTAACTTCACACACCATCAGGCTTCCAAGCAGCTCTCAAGGAAACTCAGTTTTCACGCTCTATGTTTACTGCCCTTTGAGTGCATTATCTAGGAATGAACCTGGTAGAGCTTGGTCAGCCACACAAACGAATGCTCCACATGCGGGTTTCACATGCCACCAACTCTACATTCACAGGCAACTTCAGCGCCACAGCCGTTTTCAGATAGCCCTCAAAGCAAAGGCTCTAGACGCAAATATTGGTTTGAGAGCTAATTCAATCAAGGAAACACTGCATGTTGGTGAAGGGCATATTGAAGAAGGATCAGCCGAGTGGTTCTTGTGGGAGAACAACTCCATTTGGCTCACTAACTTCACACACCATCAGGCTTCCAAGCAGCTCTCAAGGAAACTCAGTTTTCACACTCTATGCTTAGTGCCCTTTGTATGGCTAGGAATGAAATGAACCTGGTAGAGCATCCCACACAAACGAATGCTCCACATGCGGGTTTCACATGCCACCAACTCCACATTCACAGGCAACTTCAGCGCCACAGCCGTTTTCAGATAGCCCTCAATGCAAAGGCTCTAGACGCAAATATTGGTGTGAGAGCTAATTCAATCAAGGAAACACTGCATGTTGGTGAAGGGCATATTGAAGAAGGATCAGCCGAGTGGTTCTTGTGGGAGAACAACTCCATTTGGCTCACTAACTTCACACACCATCAGGCTTCCAAGCAGCTCTCAAGGAAACTCAGTTTTCACGCTCTATGTTTACTGCCCTTTGAGTGCATTATCTAGGAATGAACCTGGTAGAGCTTGGTCAGCCACACAAACGAATGCTCCACATGCGGGTTTCACATGCCACCAACTCCACATTCACAGGCAACTTCAGCGCCACAGCCGTTTTCAGATAGCCCTCAAAGCAAAGGCTCTAGACGCAAATATTGGTTTGAGAGCTAATTCAATCAAGGAAACACTGCATGTTGGTGAAGGGCATATTGAAGAAGGATCAGCCGAGTGGTTCTTGTGGGAGAACAACTCCATTTGGCTCACTAACTTCACACACCATCAGGCTTCCAAGCAGCTCTCAAGGAAACTCAGTTTTCACACTCTATGCTTAGTGCCCTTTGTATGGCTAGGACTGAAATGAACCTGGTAGAGCATCCCACACAAACGAATGCTCCACATGCGGGTTTCACATGCCACCAACTCCACATTCACAGGCAACTTCAGCGCCACAGCCGTTTTCAGATAGCCCTCAATGCAAAGGCTCTAGACGCAAATATTGGTGTGAGAGCTAATTCAATCAAGGAAACACTGCATGTTGGTGAAGGGCATATTGAAGAAGGATCAGCCGAGTGGTTCTTGTGGGAGAACAACTCCATTTGGCTCACTAACTTCACACACCATCAGGCTTCCAAGCAGCTCTCAAGGAAACTCAGTTTTCACACTCTATGCTTAGTGCCCTATGAGTGCATTATCTAGGAATGAACCTGGTCGAGCATCCCACACAAACGAATGCTCCACATGCGGGTTTCACATGCCACCAACTCCACATTCACAGGCAACTTCAGCGCCACAGCGTTTTCAGATAGCCCTCAATGCAAAGGCTCTAGACGCAAATATTGGTGTGAGAGCTAATTCAATCAAGGAAACACTGCATGTTGGTGAAGGGCATATTGAAGAAGGATCAGCCGAGTGGTTCTTGTGGGAGAACAACTCCATTTGGCTCACTAACTTCACACACCATCAGGCTTCCAAGCAGCTCTCAAGGAAACTCAGTTTTCACACTCTATGCTTAGTGCCCTTTGAGTGCATTATCTAGGAATGAACCTGGTAGAGCATCCCACACAAACGAATGCTCCACATGCGGGTTTCACATGCCACCAACTCCACATTCACAGGCAACTTCAGCGCCACAGCCGTTTTCAGATAGCCCTCAATGCAAAGGCTCTAGACGCAAATATTGGTGTGAGAGCTAATTCAATCAAGGAAACACTGCATGTTGGTGAAGGGCATATTGAAGAAGGATCAGCCGAGTGGTTCTTGTGGGAGAACAACTCCATTTGGCTCACTAACGTCACACACCATCAGGCTTCCAAGCAGCTCTCAAGGAAACTCAGTTTTCACGCTCTATGTTTACTGCACTTTGAGTGCATTATCTAGGAATGAACCTGGTAGAGCTTGGTCAGCCACACAAACGAATGCTCCACATGCGGGTTTCACATGCCACCAGCTCTACATTCACAGGCAACTTCAGCGCCACAGCCGTTTTCAGATAGCCCTCAAAGCAAAGGCTCTAGACGCAAATATTGGTTTGAGAGCTAATTCAATCAAGGAAACAATGCATGTTGGTGAAGGGCATATTGAAGAAGGATCAGCCGAGTGGTTCTTGTGGGAGAACAACTCCATTTGGCTCACTAACTTCACACACCATCAGGCTTCCAAGCAGCTCTCAAGGAAACTCAGTTTTCACACTCTATGCTTAGTGCCTTTGTATGGCTAGGACTGAAATGAACCTGGTCGAGCATCCCACACAAACGAATGCTCCACATGCGGGTTTCACATGCCACCAACTCCACATTCACAGTCAACTTCAGCGCCACAGCCGTTTTCAGATAGCCCTCAATGCAAAGGCTCTAGACGCAAATATTGGTGTGAGAGCTAATTCAATCAAGGAAACACTGCATGTTGGTGAAGGGCATATTGAAGAAGGATCAGCCGAGTGGTTCTTGTGGGAGAACAACTCCATTTGGCTCACTAACTTCACACACCATCAGGCTTCCAAGCAGCTCTCAAGGAAACTCAGTTTTCACACTCTATGCTTAGTGCCCTTTGAGTGCATTATCTAGGAATGAACCTGGTAGAGCATCCCACACAAACGAATGCTCCACATGCGGGTTTCACATGCCACCAACTCCACATTCACAGGCAACTTCAGCGCCACAGCCGTTTTCAGATAGCCCTCAATGCAAAGGCTCTAGACGCAAATATTGGTTTGAGAGCTAATTCAATCAAGGAAACACTGCATGTTGGTGAAGGGCATATTGAAGAAGGATCAGCCGAGTGGTTCTTGTGGGAGAACAACTCCATTTGGCTCACTAACTTCACACACCATCAGGCTTCCAAGCAGCTCTCAAGGAAACTCAGTTTTCACACTCTATGCTTAGTGCCCTTTGTATGGCTAGGACTGAAATGAACCTGGTAGAGCATCCCACACAAACGAATGCTCCACATGCGGGTTTCACATGCCACCAACTCCACATTCACAGGCAACTTCAGCGCCACAGCCGTTTTCAGATAGCCCTCAAAGCAAAGGCTCTAGACGCAAATATTGGTGTGAGAGCTAATTCAATCAAGGAAACACTGCATGTTGGTGAAGGGCATATTGAAGAAGGATCAGCCGAGTGGTTCTTGTGGGAGAACAACTCCATTTGGCTCACTAACTTCACACACCATCAGGCTTCCAAGCAGCTCTCAAGGAAACTCAGTTTTCACGCTCTATGTTTACTGCCCTTTGAGTGCATTATCTAGGAATGAACCTGGTAGAGCTTGGTCAGCCACACAAACGAATGCTCCACATGCGGGTTTCACATGCCACCAGCTCTACATTCACAGGCAACTTCAGCGCCACAGCCGTTTTCAGATAGCCCTCAAAGCAAAGGCTCTAGACGCAAATATTGGTTTGAGAGCTAGTTCAATCAAGGAAACACTGCATGTTGGTGAAGGGCATATTGAAGAAGGATCAGCCGAGTGGTTCTTGTGGGAGAACAACTCCATTTGGCTCACTAACTTCACACACCATCAGGCTTCCAAGCAGCTCTCAAGGAAACTCAGTTTTCACACTCTATGCTTAGTGCCCTTTGTATGGCTAGGACTGAAATGAACCTGGTAGAGCATCCCACACAAACGAATGCTCCACATGCGGGTTTCACATGCCACCAACTCCACATTCACAGGCAACTTCAGCGCCACAGCCATTTTCAGATAGCCCTCAATGTAAAGGCTCTAGACGCAAATATTGGTGTGAGAGCTAATTCAATCAAGGAAACACTGCATGTTGGTGAAGGGCATATTGAAGAAGGATCAGCCGAGTGGTTCTTGTGGGAGAACAACTCCATTTGGCTCACTAACTTCACACACCATCAGGCTTCCAAGCAGCTCTCAAGGAAACTCAGTTTTCACACTCTATGCTTAGTGCCCTTTGTATGGCTAGGACTGAAATGAACCTGGTAGAGCATCCCACACAAACGAATGCTCCACATGCGGGTTTCACATGCCACCAACTCCACATTCACAGGCAACTTCAGCGCCACAGCCGTTTTCAGATAGCCCTCAATGCAAAGGCTCTAGACGCAAATATTGGTGTGAGAGCTAATTCAATCAAGGAAACACTGCATGTTGGTGAAGGGCATATTGAAGAAGGATCAGCCGAGTGGTTCTTGTGGGAGAACAACTCCATTTGGCTCACTAACTTCACACACCATCAGGCTTCCAAGCAGCTCTCAAGGAAACTCAGTTTTCACACTCTATGCTTAGTGCCCTTTGAGTGCATTATCTAGGAATGAACCTGGTCGAGCATCCCACACAAACGAATGCTCCACATGCGGGTTTCACATGCCACCAACTCCACATTCACAGGCAACTTCAGCGCCACAGCCGTTTTCAGATAGCCCTCAATGCAAAGGCTCTAGACGCAAATATTGGTTTGAGAGCTAATTCAATCAAGGAAACACTGCATGTTGGTGAAGGGCATATTGAAGAAGGATCAGCCGAGTGGTTCTTGTGGGAGAACAACTCCATTTGGCTCACTAACTTCACACACCATCAGGCTTCCAAGCAGCTCTCAAGGAAACTCAGTTTTCACACTCTATGCTTAGTGCCCTTTGAGTGCATTATCTAGGAATGAACCTGGTAGAGCATCCCACACAAACGAATGCTCCACATGCGGGTTTCACATGCCACCAACTCCACATTCACAGGCAACATCAGCGCCACAGCCGTTTTCAGATAGCCCTCAATGCAAAGGCTCTAGACGCAAATATTGGTGTGAGAGCTAATTCAATCAAGGAAACACTGCATGTTGGTGAAGGGCATATTGAAGAAGGATCAGCCGAGTGGTTCTTGTGGGAGAACAACTCCATTTGGCTCACTAACTTCACACACCATCAGGCTTCCAAGCAGCTCTCAAGGAAACTCAGGTTTCACACTCTATGCTTAGTGCCCTTTGAGTGCATTATCTAGGAATGAACCTGGTAGAGCATCCCACACAAACGAATGCTCCACATGCGGGTTTCACATGCCACCAACTCCACATTCACAGGCAACTTCAGCGCCACAGCCGTTTTCAGATAGCCCTCAATGCAAAGGCTCTAGACGCAAATATTGGTGTGAGAGCTAATTCAATCAAGGAAACACTGCATGTTGGTGAAGGGCATATTGAAGAAGGATCAGCCGAGTGGTTCTTGTGGGAGAACAACTCCATTTGGCTCACTAACTTCACACACCATCAGGCTTCCAAGCAGCTCTCAAGGAAACTCAGTTTTCACACTCTATGCTTAGTGCCCTTTGTATGGCTAGGACTGAAATGAACCTGGTAGAGCATCCCACACAAACGAATGCTCCACATGCGGGTTTCACATGCCACCAACTCCACATTCACAGGCAACTTCAGCGCCACAGCCGTTTTCAGATAGCCCTCAATGCAAAGGCTCTAGACGCAAATATTGGTGTGAGAGCTAATTCAATCAAGGAAACACTGCATGTTGGTGAAGGGCATATTGAAGAAGGATCAGCCGAGTGGTTCTTGTGGGAGAACAACTCCATTTGGCTCACTAACTTCACACACCATCAGGCTTCCAAGCAGCTCTCAAGGAAACTCAGTTTTCACATTCTATGCTTAGTGCCCTTTGAGTGCATTATCTAGGAATGAACCTGGTAGAGCTTGGTCAGCCACACAAACGAATGCTCCACATGCGGGTTTCACATGCCACCAACTCCACATTCACAGGCAACTTCAGCGCCACAGCCGTTTTCAGATAGCCCTCAATGCAAAGGCTCTAGACGCAAATATTGGTGTGAGAGCTAATTCAATCAAGGAAACACTGCATGTTGGTGAAGGGCATATTGAAGAAGGATCAGCCGAGTGGTTCTTGTGGGAGAACAACTCCATTTGGCTCACTAACTTCACACACCATCAGGCTTCCAAGCAGCTCTCAAGGAAACTCAGTTTTCACACTCTATGCTTAGTGCCCTTTGTATGGCTAGGACTGAAATGACCTGGTAGAGCATCCCACACAAACGAATGCTCCACATGCGGGTTTCACATGCCACCAACTCCACATTCACAGGCAACTTCAGCGCCACAGCCGTTTTCAGATAGCCCTCAATGCAAAGGCTCTAGACGCAAATATTGGTGTGAGAGCTAATTCAATCAAGGAAACACTGCATGTTGGTGAAGGGCATATTGAAGAAGGATCAGCCGAGTGGTTCTTGTGGGAGAACAACTCCATTTGGCTCACTAACTTCACACACCATCAGGCTTCCAAGCAGCTCTCAAGGAAACTCAGTTTTCACGCTCTATGCTTAGTGCCCTTTGAGTGCATTATCTAGGAATGAACCTGGTAGAGCTTGGTCAGCCACACAAACGAATGCTCCACATGCGGGTTTCACATGCCACCAACTCCACATTCACAGGCAACTTCAGCGCCACAGCCGTTTTCAGATAGCCCTCAAAGCAAAGGCTCTAGACGCAAATATTGGTTTGAGAGCTAATTCAATCAAGGAAACACTGCATGTTGGTGAAGGGCATATTGAAGAAGGATCAGCCGAGTGGTTCTTGTGGGAGAACAACTCCATTTGGCTCACTAACTTCACACACCATCAGGCTTCCAAGCAGCTCTCAAGGAAACTCAGTTTTCACACTCTATGCTTAGTGCCCTTTGTATGGCTAGGACTGAAATGAACCTGGTAGAGCATCCCACACAAACGAATGCTCCACATGCGGGTTTCACATGCCACCAACTCCACATTCACAGGCAACTTCAGCGCCACAGCCGTTTTCAGATAGCCCTCAATGCAAAGGCTCTAGACGCAAATATTGGTGTGAGAGCTAATTCAATCAAGGAAACACTGCATGTTGGTGAAGGGCATATTGAAGAAGGATCAGACGAGTGGTTCTTGTGGGAGAACAACTCCATTTGGCTCACTAACTTCACACACCATCAGGCTTCCAAGCAGCTCTCAAGGAAACTCAGTTTTCACACTCTATGCTTAGTGCCCTTTGAGTGCATTATCTAGGAATGAAAATGGTAGAACATCCCACACAAACGAATGCTCCACATGCGGGTTTCACATGCCACCAACTCCACATTCACAGGCAACTTCAGCGCCACAGCCGTTTTCAGATAGCCCTCAATGCAAAGGCTCTAGACGCAAATATTGGTGTGAGAGCTAATTCAATCAAGGAAACACTGCATGTTGGTGAAGGGCATATTGAAGAAGGATCAGCCGAGTGGTTCTTGTGGGAGAACAACTCCATTTGGCTCACTAACTTCACACACCATCAGGCTTCCAAGCAGCTCTCAAGGAAACTCAGTTTTCACACTCTATGCTTAGTGCCCTTTGTATGGCTAGGACTGAAATGAACCTGGTAGAGCATCCCACACAAACGAATGCTCCACATGCGGGTTTCACATGCCACCAACTCCACATTCACAGGCAACTTCAGCGCCACAGCCGTTTTCAGATAGCCCTCAATGCAAAGGCTCTAGACGCAAATATTGGTGTGAGAGCTAATTCAATCAAGGAAACACTGCATGTTGGTGAAGGGCATTTTGAAGAAGGATCAGCCGAGTGGTTCTTGTGGGAGAACAACTCCATTTGGCTCACTAACTTCACACACCATCAGGCTTCCAAGCAGCTCTCAAGGAAACTCAGTTTTCACGCTCTATGTTTACTGCCCTTTGAGTGCATTATCTAGGAATGAACCTGGTAGAGCTTGGTCAGCCACACAAACGAATGCTCCACATGCGGGTTTCACATGCCACCAACTCTACATTCACAGGCAACTTCAGCGCCACAGCCGTTTTCAGATAGCCCTCAAAGCAAAGGCTCTAGACGCAAATATTGGTTTGAGAGCTAATTCAATCAAGGAAACACTGCATGTTGGTGAAGGGCATATTGAAGAAGGATCAGCCGAGTGGTTCTTGTGGGAGAACAACTCCATTTGGCTCACTAACTTCACACACCATCAGGCTTCCAAGCAGCTCTCAAGGAAACTCAGTTTTCACACTCTATGCTTAGTGCCCTTTGTATGGCTAGGACTGAAATGAACCTGGTAGAGCATCCCACACAAACGAATGCTCCACATGCGGGTTTCACATGCCACCAACTCCACATTCACAGGCAACTTCAGCGCCACAGCCGTTTTCAGATAGCCCTCAATGCAAAGGCTCTAGACGCAAATATTGGTGTGAGAGCTAATTCAATCAAGGAAACACTGCATGTTGGTGAAGGGCATATTGAAGAAGGATCAGCCGAGTGGTTCTTGTGGGAGAACAACTCCATTTGGCTCACTAACTTCACACACCATCAGGCTTCCAAGCAGCTCTCAAGGAAACTCAGTTTTCACGCTCTATGTTTAGTGCCCTTTGAGTGCATTATCTAGGAATGAACCTGGTAGAGCTTGGTCAGCCACACAAACGAATGCTCCACATGCGGGTTTCACATGCCACCAACTCCACATTCACAGGCAACTTCAGCGCCACAGCCGTTTTCAGATAGCCCTCAATGCAAAGGCTCTAGACGCAAATATTGGTGTGAGAGCTAATTCAATCAAGGAAACACTGCATGTTGGTGAAGGGCATATTGAAAGAAGGATCAGCCGAGTGGTTCTTGTGGGAGAACAACTCCATTTGGCTCACTAACTTCACACACCATCAGGCTTCCAAGCAGCTCTCAAGGAAACTCAGGTTTCACGCTCTATGTTTAGTGCCCTTTGAGTGCATTATCTAGGAATGAACCTGGTAGAGCTTGGTCAGCCACACAAACGAATGCTCCACATGCGGGTTTCACATGCCACCAACTCCACATTCACAGGCAACTTCAGCGCCACAGCCGTTTTCAGATAGCCCTCAATGCAAAGGCTCTAGACGCAAATATTGGTGTGAGAGCTAATTCAATCAAGGAAACACTGCATGTTGGTGAAGGGCATATTGAAGAAGGATCAGCCGAGTGGTTCTTGTGGGAGAACAACTCCATTTGGCTCACTAACTTCACACACCATCAGGCTTCCAAGCAGCTCTCAAGGAAACTCAGTTTTCACACTCTATGCTTAGTGCCCTTTGAGTGCATTATCTAGGAATGAACCTGGTAGAGCATCCCACACAAACGAATGCTCCACATGCGGGTTTCACATGCCACCAACTCCACATTCACAGGCAACTTCAGCGCCACAGCCGTTTTCAGATAGCCCTCAATGCAAAGGCTCTAGACGCAAATATTGGTGTGAGAGCTAATTCAATCAAGGAAACACTGCATGTTGGTGAAGGGCATATTGAAGAAGGATCAGCCGAGTGGTTCTTGTGGGAGAACAACTCCATTTGGCTCACTAACTTCACACACCATCAGGCTTCCAAGCAGCTCTCAAGGAAACTCAGTTTTCACACTCTATGCTTAGTGCCCTTTGAGTGCATTATCTAGGAATGAACCTGGTCGAGCATCCCACACAAACAAATGCTCCACATGCGGGTTTCACATGCCACCAACTCCACATTCACAGGCAACTTCAGCGCCACAGCCGTTTTCAGATAGCCCTCAATGCAAAGGCTCTAGACGCAAATATTGGTGTGAGAGCTAATTCAATCAAGGAAACACTGCATGTTGGTGAAGGGCATATTGAAGAAGGATCAGCCGAGTGGTTCTTGTGGAGAACAACTCCATTTGGCTCACTAACTTCACACACCATCAGGCTTCCAAGCAGCTCTCAAGGAAACTCAGTTTTCACACTCTATGCTTAGTGCCCTTTGTATGGCTAGGACTGAAATGAACCTGGTAGAGCATCCCACACAAACGAATGCTCCACATGCGGGTTTCACATGCCACCAACTCCACATTCACAGGCAACTTCAGCGCCACAGCCGTTTTCAGATAGCCCTCAATGCAAAGGCTCTAGACGCAAATATTGGTGTGAGAGCTAATTCAATCAAGGAAACACTGCATGTTGGTGAAGGGCATATTGAAGAAGGATCAGACGAGTGGTTCTTGTGGGAGAACAACTCCATTTGGCTCACTAACTTCACACACCATCAGGCTTCCAAGCAGCTCTCAAGGAAACTCAGTTTTCACACTCTATGCTTAGTGCCCTTTGAGTGCATTATCTAGGAATGAAAATGGTAGAACATCCCACACAAACGAATGCTCCACATGCGGGTTTCACATGCCACCAACTCCACATTCACAGGCAACTTCAGCGCCACAGCCGTTTTCAGATAGCCCTCAATGCAAAGGCTCTAGACGCAAATATTGGTGTGAGAGCTAATTCAATCAAGGAAACACTGCATGTTGGTGAAGGGCATATTGAAGAAGGATCAGCCGAGTGGTTCTTGTGGGAGAACAACTCCATTTGGCTCACTAACTTCACACACCATCAGGCTTCCAAGCAGCTCTCAAGGAAACTCAGTTTTCACACTCTATGCTTAGTGCCCTTTGTATGGCTAGGACTGAAATGAACCTGGTAGAGCATCCCACACAAACGAATGCTCCACATGCGGGTTTCACATGCCACCAACTCCACATTCACAGGCAACTTCAGCGCCACAGCCGTTTTCAGATAGCCCTCAATGCAAAGGCTCTAGACGCAAATATTGGTGTGAGAGCTAATTCAATCAAGGAAACACTGCATGTTGGTGAAGGGCATTTTGAAGAAGGATCAGCCGAGTGGTTCTTGTGGGAGAACAACTCCATTTGGCTCACTAACTTCACACACCATCAGGCTTCCAAGCAGCTCTCAAGGAAACTCAGTTTTCACGCTCTATGTTTACTGCCCTTTGAGTGCATTATCTAGGAATGAACCTGGTAGAGCTTGGTCAGCCACACAAACGAATGA